>NC_051185.1:82381139-82512061 GCF_013339695.2 Rhipicephalus sanguineus | reverse complement strand
GGCTCGCAAAAACCGACACTCGATGAGAATTTCAAACCTGAGTTTATTGTGACTGTGATTAATGTTTTGGAGACAGTTGTAGACAAAACGTTATATGAAAATTTATGAAAATTGAGGCTCGTAGCAGGAGATCATCTGGTTTAATATCTGAGACGGCACTTAAGTTACTTCACGTACCACCTTCAAAAACTTATTTAAATGATTTTTTGCAGGTAGACTTTTCATGCGCCCTCTCTATTCAGAAATATTGAGCCAAATAATGAATTTGTTAGCTTTAGGCGTTTAAAATTTACCACCATTTTCCAACCCCTCTATGACGCAACCGCAATTGAAACTGAAGGTTTGCGATTTCACAGAATCAGCCATCAGTCATTGTGTCATAAAGTATATATATATATATATATATATATATATATATATATATATATATATATATATATGTCGAGAAAAGATGATTCTAGGTCCGGGTAAATATACGCAGTGAAACAGACGCGCGTACGGAGCGATTTATTGACGTTTGGGCCGCGGGTCCGGCCTTCATCAGAATGGTGATGAAGGCCGGACCCGCGGCCGAAACGTCAATAAATCGCTCCGTACGCGCGTCTGTTTCACTGCGTATATATATATATATATATATATATATATATATATATATATATATATATATATATATATATATATATATATATATTATAAAGAGGTTTATTAGCGACGACGATACTCAACAGCGACACTCAAGGCGGGGCCGACCCTCAGCGCGAGTTACGTTCTCTTCGAAAAGAGCCGAGGACGGCAACCCACTAGGAGGTGTTCGAGAAGACGACCCATTACTGAGTTCGATCGCTTCGCTACAATTACCCGGGGTACGAAAAGGGAGCCGCCTGGCGACCTAGCAACTTGTCACTATGAGGGGGTCGTGGTAGGGCTTCAGGCGCTCCACGTTGACAATGTCGCGCCCTCGACGGCGCATGTCCGAAGATGGTTCTATGGGTTCGATCAGGTAGTTGACCGGGGATGTGCGTTCGACGATACGGTAGGGGCCTTCGTATTTCGGTAGTAGTTTTGAAGAGAGGCCGGTTGCAGTGGTAGGGACCGAGAGCCATACGAGCGCTCCGGGGAGGAACGTGGACTCAGAAGTGGTGGTACCACCGCGAAGGCTCTTCTGCCGCTCTTGTTCGTGCGTTGTAAAGGCCTTTGCAAGCTCGCGACACTCTTCAGCAAGCCTGGCTGTGTCAGAAATAGGCGCACAATCAGATGGATCCGGCTTGTAGGGAAGGATTGTGTCGATTGTGTGCGACGGGTGCCTGCCATACAATAAGAAAAAGGGTGAGAAACCAGTAGTGCTCTGAGGAGCGGTATTGTAGGCGTACGTAACGAAGGGCAAAATGGCATCCCAATTTGTGTGGTCGGCGGCGACGTACATCGAGAGCATGTCGCCGAGCGTGCGATTAAAGCGTTCGGTGAGGCCATTCGTCTGCCGATGGTAAGCAGTAGTATTTGCGGTGAACACGTTGCACTCTTTGAGAATGGCTTCGACGACTTCCGACAAGAAGACACGGCCTCGATCACTGAGCAGCTCTTGGGGTGGACCGTGACGCAGCATGAATCGGTGGAGCAGGAAGGAGGCCACATCGCGCGCTGTAGCCGCAGGGAGGGGGCCAGTTTCAGCGTATCGCGTGAGGTAGTCTACAGCGACGATGGCCCTGCGTTACCAGCGGACGTCAGAGGAAGTGGCCCGTACAAATCGATGCCAACGCGCCCAAACGGCCGGTCAGGGCAAGGTAGAGGTTGCAGACCTGCCGGCGAGAGGTGCGTTGAAGTTTTCCGGCGCTGACAATCGATGCAGGAGCGAACAAACTTCTGCACGTAGCGGTACATTCCTCGCCAAAAGTACCGTTGGCGAATGCGGTGGTACGTTTTCGATACCCCAGAGTGTGCACACTGCGGATCAGAGTGGAACGACTCGGATATGTGAGACCGCAGACTGCGGGGTATTACTAGTAGCCACTGGCGACCGTCGCCGTCGTAATTGCGTCGGTGGAGGAGGTCGTCGCGAACGGCGAAATGGTGGGCTTGACGACGCAATGCGCGAGAGGATGGTGTGGCCGATGGATCGGTCAGCAAGTCTATCAGTGAGGTAATCCATTGATCCTTGCGCTGTTCGGTAGCGATGTTGTGAACGTCGATTGAAGCTACAGCTTAGTTTGAAGCTTGAGCAGATTGAAGCTACAGGTTAGTCAATTTTCCGGCCTCGTCCCATTTATTGGGGACACTCACGCGCTCGTAAATGGCGAGCCAGTCCTCCACGTCGGTACCATCTGCGCCAGTGAAGACTGGAGGGTCGCGAATACGAGGGACACCGGGACATGTCCGTGCGGGCGGGGTCGTTTGCTGGGAGGCGTCTTGAGACATGGTAGGCGGCAGGGTACGGGATCGAATAGCCAGGGGCATCGAACGAGGGCCGAAGTTGTTGTGAAGGCTCAGCACTCTCCACCAAATTATAAAGAGGTTTATTAGCGGCGACGATACTCAACAGCGACAGTCAAGGCGGGGCCGACTCTCAGCGCGAGTTACGTTCTCTTCGAAAAGAGCCGAAGAGGGCAACCCACTAGGAGGTGTTTGAGAGGACGACCCATTACTAAGTTCGATCGCTTCGCTACAATATATATATATATATATATATATATATATATATATATATATATATATATATATATATATATATATGTATTCCTGAATGCTAATTTGTTGAAGCTAGTGCGAAAGCTTTTAAAAGCATTTTGTTGGACATGATGTTTTCTTTGCCATTAGAGGGCTGCAAGGCGCTGTGGCACTTTGTTTTTTACTTGCGCGCGTTCGCGTGCGGTTGTCCATGCTGTTTCGCAAGCCCATTCCAGCTCTTGCATGCACCCTGTACCACATGGTATGGGGATGTCGCAACAACCCAAGTATCCCGCCCATAGACGAACTGAACGTGGACGAAAATCCGGAAGACCAGTGGGAGGCGCTGCTGACGTCCGCGAACCCTGAGGACCAGCTCCGGTTGGTGGACAGGGCTCGAGCGTCAGCTGGAAGCCATGGCTACCTGGAATGAGGAAGTCACCCACCTCTGGGCGAGAGCACGCGCGCCTGGTCCTTCAATAAAGTTTAATTCTCTCTCCATTCAGTTTTCGCCTTTGAAGAGGAAAGTGTGTGCAGGGAGTTGTGAAATATGAAACTACAGGAAGCAAAGCAAGCGTCATCGGGAATTACGGTATCAACATACGCGCTATGGAGCACGTGAACGTGAGTTAGCTGTGGAGGCAAAACGGGCAACGAAGGAAAAATATGTGCTTCAGCTCGCAGAAAGTGAGATCGCGGCGCTCCCAAGGAGGGCCCAGGCTAGAAGCCTGGTGGATTTTAGACACATTCAATGCTTTTTATTACATCCACATTCGGTTCGCATAAAAACCCATTCTTCTCAAAACATGATTTTTTTTTCATCTTACATTTACGCGAACTGCGATAACCTTCCTTGTAAGGAATATTTTCGCATGAAAGTTAGTGTGAAAATTCTTCATATATGAAATCGCGCATTCAAGGGTACCCTTAAAAAGAACAGTAACTTTCTGTACTATAACCAAGTGCGCAAATTAAAAAAAACCTGCCGAATATAAACTTTTTATGTTAACGATCCTTATCTTAGAGATGCGTTGACTGTGGTGGTTTGATGCACAGTGGATGAAAAAGGCAGTGCTGCAAAGTTCACAAACACATCACACAATAACGACACAGACGAAGCGCATCAAACAACTGATTTAATGAAAAAAAAACACAAAAAAGGGTTGGCAATGATATAAAAGAAAAGGGCACTGTGAGAAAACCACGCCTAGACAAACATGAGTATTTTTCATCGATTATGTTCCAACTAGCCATTGCACAAGCTCTTCTAGATGCGCATGTTACTTGTCCTCATTACGTACCTCCCAAGTCGCGTTTGAATCGCACTTATTTTATTACACCGGAGCTGCTTTCAGCTCGAAGAAAGCCCGTTAGCCGCGAACGAAAATTATCATCTTGAACCGGCACGTGCTCTCTTCTTCCTCTTCCCCCTAATTACCACCTGTTTCGCTCACAGAACTCGTGCGCCGATGGGGTTGCAATCATTCTGATGGGCGAGAGATAGAGTAAAGAGAAAAATAAAAAGAGAAGTAGAGAGAAAGAAAGGGAAGAAAGGCAGAAATTATAGAAAGGCAGATGAAGAAATAAATACAAAAAATAGAAAAAAACAGAGGAACGCAAAATAAGAAAGAAAAAGAGAAAAAGGGAGAATCAGAGCAAGAGAAAGAAATAGAGACATAGAGCAAGACACAAAGAGAAGTAGGAATCGCGAACTAGAGAGAGAGAGAAAGAAAGAAAGAAAGAAAGAACAATCAAGAAATAGACGCAGGGGGATAGAAAGAAACAGAAATAAACAGAGACAAGAAAGAGACCGATAAAACAGAGAGAAAGAGAAGAAAGAGATAAAGAGAAACAAGAAAGGCCACCCAGCTCAGCAATTCTTCAGGCTTGGCACCGCTTGTGCGACGCCTCCTTAATTTTTTAGATGCGAAGCATCTTATGGCGGAGTTCAATCCGGTGGTGGTGTGCGGCGTGACCACCCCTACTGCACATGCGCGAACCCTCTCCACACACCTCTCCCACTTTCCCCTCTCCACTTTCCTCCTCTCCACTTCCCCCCTCTTCCTTCTCTCTCGCCTCCCCCTCTCCACTTCCCATCTGAAACGCGGGCTCGACATACCAAAACGCTGCTTCGCATCGCCTCATGGTCCTTTTTAGCGAAGATGGTGATTTTTTTTTGCAGCTTTTAGTGTTGGCTCAACATGCATATTTTGGGACATTTTGAGAATATAACTGTCTTACATTTTAAGCAATTTCATCATGTTAATGTTTCAAAGTACTGAAACTTTACAAGGCAAACGTTCAATTGTAACATGCGGACTACAATTGTAAAACAGTTTCTCGAAGGTGGTGACCTCCGCTAATGTCAGGCAAAAAAAATAAAGGTAAGTTAAAGAGCCACGAAATCAAGCAAATTTATTAATATATATCGATATAGATAGAGAGAGCTAAGTAGGCCTTGCGCAGCCTTCGGCAAGAATTGTCAGTGCTAACATAACTTTACAGGTAGCATTGGGAGGTTTCAGTCAGACTGGTAACTTTAGCAGGAATATTTGCTGTTCTCGAGTTATTACAGCCAGGTTTATAGGCGTGAAAGCAAGTCGCAGGGTAAAAATATGTGGCAAGCAAATAACAGCCCTTTAAATTAAGCGCCTGCGTTGCCACCAGAGCATTCTATTTGACATTACAGCAAATGGGGTACCCTTTTACTGCAGGCTGTTTATTATAAGTTTACAGGAGACAATTTCAAACTGAAAGCTTTCAGCCTATGAAACAAAGAGCTTTCTGCGTAGTTTCTTTCACATAAGCTTGCACCTGTGCGCTGATTTGTCTCTATTATGCAGTTGAAGGATTTTGCGAGGTTGCAGAAAACTGCGCAACAGGGACGTGATACAACGCGCTGCAAGAAACACTTTCAACACAGAACGAAAATGCTAATGCATTATACACACAAGTCGTTTGAGACCAGGGCTGGGCAGAGATACTCAGGAAAGTATTCCGGAATACAGATATCGAAATACATGAACTGCAAGCCTAAAATACAGATACTGAGATACATTTGCCTTTAACGTAACGGGATATCTCGGAGATACTTTTGCAATAAGACGAAAAAAGTATTCCGGAATACATTTACAGCGATACAGGTACTGGGATACTTCTTTTATTTCAAGGATGATCATACTACGCAAAGACACTTATTAGTGCAGCATGATGTTGTAATTAAAGTTAAAGCGCATCGAAACGTTCAGTTCATTGATTTATTTATTACAGTACCCTCAGCGCCATTAAGACATTGCAGGGGAGGGGGTGGACAAAGTACATAATTAGTAATAATGACATAATTACAAGTATCAATTGCAATAAAAGTACACTATTTCACAGCAACAGTAACAAGGATTGGACACCGAAATCGACACACTTGGTGAACAAACTAAGCTATACCAGAAATAGCACACTTTAAGCAAATCACTCGAATCACTAATGAACACCAGTGAATTGAGAAAAAGCACACATTTATTTTGAAGATCTGTTTGCTGAGAAGTTTGCTGTGTAGGCTTCTCAAATAGGCTGTCTTCTAACAGCGTCGGTTCAGCCTCAGCACAAGACTCACGAAAGAAAAAGTCTGTCTACCGCTGAAGGCGAGCACAAATTCGTGTTATAGTGAATAAATACCGCCTTCATAGCCGGATTGCCCTGCAGCTTGGCGATATCTCTTCTCGGGTCATCTAGATAACGAAACACTTTGGCCCTTACTTGGGTTGTTCTCACTGTTAAGAATCCGAAGTCGGTCCTCATCTTCACATCTTCAGCCGTCTGACCCTGTCGGCTTCAATGAAGCTCTCACCACCACCGAAGCTACCAGCACCCATTTCAGAAAGCCGCAACAGGCGAAGTCGGCTCCGGCGGTGGGGGAGCCTGCTACCACAAAAGACCGTTTCACGCATGTCATCAATTAGGAACGCACACTGACATTGGAGAGGTGGCTGAAAGCGCATCAGAGATAACCATCTTCTAGTCACTTCGGCCGCGACTACGGGAACTGCTTTTGGAAGTGTCACCGCTTTGAGAACTGAACGACCGCAAAGCATTGCAAAGCCTGTTCCAAGGCGGTATCCGCGCCGGGGGTCGCGAAGTAATGGCTTGCCACTCGAAAAAATCAGGCGTGCTGAACTGACCTTGAGAGACAGCGACTTTCGTCGGCAGAGGCCGACAACACTGCCCAGCGATTCTGCCGTCTGTGTTGTCGCGCGCTTTACCACATGGACCATTCTGTGCTTTAGGTGAAACCACCGCCGCCCTATCTGTCGGCGACCGGCGGCGCGTCTTTGCTTGTCTTGGCACAGAAAAGAAAAAAAGAAAGACGTCATTCCCCCACTTGAAACACGCCTCAACTCATTTCCGACACAAAAAAAAACAATGTAACGAGATACCCGTGTCCTGCATAGTATCGTGATACAGGCAATACATCGTAAATGTATTTCACTACTCAGATACAAATACATTTTTCAAATGTATCTCGATACAGGAATACAGATACTCAAAAGTATCTCTGAAATACTATCGCGATACTCTTGTATCGCGATACTGCCCAGCCCTGTTTGAGATAACAAATACCACTTTGTCAAATCTAGGAACAAGTGTTTACGTCAACTGGAATGAATTCACTGGAGCCTGTGGCTGGGAAGGCCATCCTAATATTACAAGAATAACGGCATACTTGCAGCAAGCCGTTGTGCGTCCGCACATACTTTTAGAGAAATTTAGACACGGGAAAATTTTACACATTAGACCATCTTGCTAAAAAGAACTTAGTGTTTAATTTTCGTGCCACTATGAACTTCTTTACTATTATGGGACAATAGCTGGCAGTGAAATAAATTTTATACATAGCACAAATACTAAAAAGGTGAGTCACTCGAGTAAGAATTCACTAGGGCATGCAGCAGGCTTCTTCTAAGAAAAACGGTACGCAGTGTACAATCCACCAGCCACACGCACGCTCTGAACAAAGTAAAATGCAGCAATAGCCTAGTTTTACACGGAACTAACACTCATTCAAGTATGCACTCGCTATAAAAGCAGGGACATGCGGAAATTTTACTCTCGATAAGACTGCATTTTTATGATTCAAACTGATTAAGTGAATGAACTTTATTGTAAAATAGATGGCTGGTTTGTCTTTAAGCTAGCTGCCACGCGAAAGATGAGAAGAAGCCTCCGACAAAGACAGGCGCCATAGTGAACCTGTCTGAGGCTCCCTATTCTTGTTTACACTATGAGTGGAAAAACATTCCTCGTGAATATTTGCCTGCCACATAATCAGGAACGCACGTATTCGAGGCATGGTAAATTCTAGAGGACGCCGCAAAGTAAGCTAGAGTCAGTCTTGACTTGTGGATCACGCAACCCTGGGTGCTTGCGACTGTGCTGTGTTGCTTCTTGCCACGACGTTTCCGCACTTTGGCACAGGTACGCACGCAAGCCTCTCTAGGACATATATTTATTCAGCGCTAAGTCACTCTATGCCTCGTGAAGTTCTTTCAGTAATGGGCGCTCATATAGTGGGATTGCCTCCCATACTCTTTCGCGCCCGCTAGGCAATGCCAGATCATGATCTGTGTCTCTCTATAGAGAAGGAACAGGTGAGAGTTGGACTTCACTAATGTTGTAGGAATTCACAAATCTGGTGCCCTTGCATGGATATTCTTTAGGATGATGTTGCCCACAAGACACGGTAACTAACCTTCACCAACACAAGCCCCGTTATTTATGAAATTTTGTTGTGTAGATATTTGACAAAATGTGCACTCGTGCCTACTGCTAGCGGATCGGATAGTCTCCTGAGCTCTTGGGCATAGTCAGTGCTGGCCCGTAGCCAGAGGGGGAGGGGGAGCCTAGGGTCCCAGCCCCCCCCCCCGAAATTTTGGTGAAGTAGGTGTTCTTACCAAAAATAAGTACTGAAGAGTGGTGTTTTTCTAAAATAGTGAAGGTTTTCAGCAAGTGCCCCCCCCCCCCCCGAAAAAAATTTCTGGCTACGAGCCTGCGTCAGTGTGTTCGTAAAATCTGTAGCCGGCAGGTGAAAACTGTGCTTATACATGAAGCGCCATCTTGATCGCTTGCTGCTTGAGCTCAACAAAAGTATTCATGCATCCATGCATATCCCATTATGTTTATTTGCTGTGTCTGACACTGCCAAATCTGTTCAACTTCTTATTTCGTTACGTTTAAATGCGTTCGTTTACATGTATTATGTCTCGCAGTTAAGTTCATTGTATTTTTTACGCATGACGCTTTTTTTTCAGTAATAAAGTCGTCTTTTCTGTTGCGTTAACTTGATTCCTTTACTGTCGTTGCGCTAAGTTTGCTTCGTTTTGTGCTTACGATGTTCAGAAGGTTCAAGCTCAGCCTTAAACTCCTCGACCTCTTTATGTGTATTTATTTGTGATGATCGACTTCATTTATAGCAATACGGTTGAATTCTCATTCTGAACATTCGTACATAGTGTGTTTGCAGTTTCCGGCATGGTGTTTCCAGTAGCAGTCATCCCCACGGGCTGACGTGAAGTTTCGCCTCAAGCAGTAAAACTGCAGCTAACATTGGGAAGTTTGAACCATGCTCAACCCTACTCATTTCTTGCTTGCCTCTGGTCTTCTTTACAGTATATATAGCCTTGAGTAGCTGTTTGATCCGTGTACACGGGCAACTCCCTCTATTAAAATGCAAGGTAGATCCATGTTGCTTGAGGCTCTGCTTATCGTGACACCAACATTCGTGGCAGGCTGTCGTTGTAGCCGTTCTCAAACCATGATGGCGGTTTTAAGTATTTGGGATTTTTCCAAGTGTCGACAGGCTTGTCACATTTTCGCATTTCTAAGCAGGTGTGTTCTGGATGCGAATTCGCTTCTGCGATTGCAGTCGGTGCACTGGCTGTAACAATCGCACGAAAACACGAAAAAATATGAAGTACAATTGCGAAATAATGCCATGCTTTTGCATCCTGTTCTTTCAAATCCACAAAAACATACGGCGTGTACGTGTCACGCGTTGTGCTCTAAATGCCACCTGGAATTTTATATATATAAAGGTGTTATAAGCACTTTTCTACACAGCTATGACCAAATTGCATTTACCAGCGTTGTTTGTAGCTTTCTTCACAGACGTGAAGGTTGCACAGCGCCTTTCTGCACCAAAACATATTAACACCCCCGGACTTAAGCATGTAAGTATATTAGTTGTAAATTCAATGGCCAACACAAAGTTGGGGATTGTGAGCCTTTGAAGCGACTTTTCTTGGATATGTACTACTTTGATTATTCGTAAAGCTGTTGAGCATGTTAGTGCAAGGGCTGTGCAAGAATACGCGGAAGCTGTATCATGAGAAAGGTAGCAAGATGACAAACATTGGACGTGCAGGTACCAGATAACAGCGGAATGATTGTATACGACACAATACTTGGATTTGTATCATTGAATACCTTTAGATATTACCTACTTTCTCATTATAGCTCCAAAGCATTGCGCTCCTGCAGATGTTTGGGAATGAGAGAGAGATGAGAGAGATGCAAGAGCGAAAGAGATGAAAAGGAAAAGCAGGGAGGTTAGCCTGGTACTGGTTAAACCCCGGCACAGGGGCGAAGAAATAGGGGTTAGAATAGGGACACAGGGAGACATCGAATGTAAACGAAGATATCACGCGTGTACAAGCAGGTCCTTCGATTCATTGAATTCTAAGGCGGGTATAACTCTATTAGCGATTGTCTTCGTAATTACCTTGTAGGCGATGGACATCACGCTGATATTCATCTAATGAGCCAAGTTCTTGACAGACCCTTTCTTATGGATTAAGATGATCTTACCATTCTTCCAGGACTCTGGTAGGCACGCAATTATCAGACATTGCGTATACAGAATGGTCGACTTTTCGAAAACACCCTTACCATCGTCTTTTGACAGATCGGTCGTTACAATATGCGCACCAGGTGGCTTACCGCTTTGCGTTTCGTTCAAACCTTTCTGTATTTCATTCGGTCGTTACGGGTAGGATATCCGATTTTGCTGGATTACTGCATCTTCGTTTATCATCCTGGTTGTGCAGGACAAATGACTGTAGAACTCCACAGCTACTTCAGCTATCCTATCTATATTGGCAGTGGCACTGGCTTCCTTGTATCTTGTGCATGAATGTGGCTTTCGTCTGAGCCCAGTTTTCTGTTCATCGGTTATAAACTTCGTCCATTTTTAAATCATTTTACATTCTCTCCATAATTTATGTTCTTCTGTCGGCAAAGTTACGCCTGCTAGTTAACCTTGAATGTTATGCCAGATCTATTCTGTAAGTTGGGTTAGAGGCTTGCATGCTTTGCATTTCTGGATAAGATGTTTCACCTCTTAAGGGAGCTTTTCAGTGTACTGTCTAAAGTCACAGTACGCTGCTCCTCCATATAACAGTAAAAGAGGAAGGGCGAGAAGCACCCTAGCTGCAAGTCTCTAAAATATGTGCCAGCGCCACGTTGTCAATGTTCACCGCCTACTCGTTTCAGTTTGATACCTCCTTAGAAATATGGACATACAGGACCACTAATCAAAAAGACATAATCTGCAAAGTCGACGTAATGAGTTCTATAAGCCAAGACTACATTAGGTTTACGAGATCATGGAGCTTCCACAAGCAAAGGTAAGATTTTCCACTTGCATTAAATGTTCCTTGCAAAGGACGCATGCTTTTTTTCATTTACAGACAAAAGGTCAAGCTGCAGGGAGAGTTTTTTAAGCTCCTGCGAGATCGGATGACCATCTATCCTGGAGGTATTGTAACAATATTCATACCAGTTAAACAGCACGAAAGATTTCTACCACCTAAAAGTTGCGAAACATGTCGCAGAAGATTTACGAAATTGTTTTAAACAGGTGTAGGCCCTGGCTAACGAATCCGAGAAGCCAGAAGGAGTGTGCAGAACTGTAACAAAACCGGTAACCGCCAATGTTGTCACGATGTGTAGGACGCCCGGCACGTTTTTCTTGAGCACGCGCAATGAACACACGAAGGCGACAAGGTGTGACATAAACACACACTTCATTACACTCAACAAGACAATTACAAACACAGAAGAATAGGAATAACTAGAAATGACGAGGTCTCCAAAACCAAGCAATTAACACGTCATATCACGACCAAGTTCTACTCGCGTCCCTCCTCACACCTCGCCCGCTACCGCCGGTCGCTTACGAGAAGATCGTTCGCGATGTCACCCGACCGTCGCTCACTGCGTCCGTCGATACCGAAGCCTCCGTTGATGTAGAAGTGCGCTCCGCAAGCACTGTGACGTACTCGTGCGTTGTTCGTCTTCTGCAGAATGGGATTGGTGCCGGCAGGCACTCCTGGCACGTCCCAGCTCACCCTGGCCCGGGCACCGTTGGCGTGGCTGACGGGTGGCCGCAAGCCCGGGCTCGTTCAAGGTCGGCGGCGTAAGCGCTGACCTGTCCCACCAGCTCACTGCACAGCCGGCCAGCTGGACGACTGGATCGTGAAGACCGCTGCTCGCCGAGGCTAATACTCCGGCTGGCTCCACGCTCCACAGGACTGGGGCAAGACCCAGACTGCGCGGACCATCGGCTATCTTCCCCGTCGCCTTGACCGCCGTTCTCCTCCGCGCGCGCCCTCCAAGGTGGCGTCCCTCGCACGCGCACCTCTCGCTTCTTTTTCCTCTTCCATTTTTCTTTACCTGCATTCCGTCAATTTCCACTCTGGCCTTCCTCTTCTTTTTCCACTTCCCTTGGCATCCTTGACACTCTGGCACACCTCCGCCGCGCACCTTGACCCGCATGTTGCGACTTGCTCACCTTCAGTAATGCGAGAAGCACTTGTGAAGTTCAGTATGAGTGCCTAGAGTTCATAGTGGGCACTTCGAGATCGCGAAACGTGTGCTTTTCATAGGCGTATATCTCGCTAGGGCACTCATTGTTGGACTAGATGGGAGACGCGACTCAGCACAAATGAGTGAATGTCGCATTTGTGCTCGCGACGCTCCTGCCCTCTAGTGCGGCCATGGGTGGCATAGCGAGACATACGCCTGTGAGAAGAAGCACAAGGCTTTCACATCTGCCACGCCTGTAATGAGTTGTTTTCATAACCTAGTGTGGCATTAGTGAGGCAGTCAATACACTGCACGAGAATGTAGCTTCCAGACAGATCTTGCGTTCCTGCATAGCAATATTTTGTAGTTTTTGTATGGAGCGCAATCAGTAGAAGGATGCAGAAGGACAAAGAAACACACAGGGTGCTTTCAGTTATTGTCCTGTGCCCTTGAGCTAGTTGCTCTGCAAAGAAGAAAAAAGAAGACTGCAAAATATTACACCAACAACTTACATTTATACGATGACGCGTCATAACAAACAAGAAATTTTACGGGAGTGCGCAGGATACTGTGGGGTAAGCAGTAACCAAAATACCGATGCTTAGATAATCAAACCTAGTTGGAGCTACGCCGTGAAGAAGCGGAATCAAGGACAATTATTTGTACTCATCCAGATAAAAAGCTGAGTGAATTTACCAATATAACCTAATTTCCAGCAGGCCATTAGGGTAACATTAGCTAGTTTTTGATTATTGTCATCACCATGACGACGACATTGATTTAAAGAATGAGTTGAAGTTTACCTTGTTTGCGACCATAGACAAATTCAACAAAAGCGATGTCGCCACTAAGCACGACGAATTTTTTAATGTACATGTCGTACCATTAGTGCTGATTGATTGTCTGTTAAAAAGGCTCACAAGCCCATTAGAACTCCTTTAACGCAATCGCGTTAAAGAGCTCATTTCGCAGAAATGCCGCTGGTTGTCAGCGAAAAATCATCATCTTGTCCGTTGACCGAAAAATTGAGGAAACTTCAAATAAAATACAAAATTATAAAAAACAGTTTTTTTGCTACGCATTAAGTTCATGTAAATATAAGAAGCACTAGTATACTGTGTTTTTGGGCGCGCTTCAAAAACAACGACACACTGAGGCACACAGAAACTACAAACGAAAGCGTGTGCCTCACTGTGTCCTTGTTTTTCAAGTGCGTACCAAAAATACAGTATGCTATTCCAACCAGCCCAAGAAACAGCACTCCTGAAGCACTAGTGACGTCTTATATGGAAAGTTACATTAGGCTTCCTAGGCTATGTGGAACTGGTTGATGAGCCCTGTGCACATCACTTATACACCATTTTCCGGACGCGCTCAAGTGCCGCCATCTTGGACTGATAACGTTGCAGTTTTGTATCCGCATCAAATAAACAAACAGTGCTACGGTGAACGAGCACCCACGAAAACGCTTGGGTCGGTACATTCAACGTTTCATGACCATGATCATTTCATATTACGACGTAGAATATCGGCGAAACAATCACTTGTCAGCCCAAGATGGCGGCCCCCATGAATCGAAAATAAAATCGTGTATAGGTGTGCGAGGGAGTCAGTCTGATGGCGCCGTAACATTGCGAAAAGCCAGCCGGTGCTGGGGTAACCTGACTCCAGAGACTGCCCACCGAACGCACAGGAGTTCGCGGGATCTGCAAGAACGGCCCTTAGCCACCGAGATGCTGTGCTCTAATCTCCCAGTATCACTTTGCTGCTTCATAAATGTTGTTCAGTGAAAGTAACTCGCAATATGTACACTCCCTTAAAGGAACACTGAAGCACATTGTCACAATAACGAGCCCAGGCAAATACTCTTGATCACGATCGAGAACAATCGCTGCTGCATGGGCACAACGACCACGTTTCTGATAGGTTAATCTCATTCGTAATTGTGGTGCAAGCAACAGCGCCGGGTTGCGGATGATTGGCTCATAGAGTGAGCGAAATCACGATCGAAAATTCCCGCTCGATATTGATTCAAATGAAGTTCTTTGCGAGAGGAAATGGCCAGTGTTATGCCCACACGAAAGCGATAACCAGCGCATTAACAAATAAATCCAGCCAAGAGTCGGCGTTTGGGCTTGCTGGAGCAACGGAGAACATAAGGTGGAATGCTGTTGGTTGCAACGTCACTGGTTCGAATCGTGACTTTCTAAATTTTTTAAAAAAAGTATAATGTAAATGCGAACGTGACTCCTCGAAGGAGCCGCAAATTGCCATTAAAAGGAAATCGCGTTGGTCTCAGCGGTAGACGCTTCTTCCTGTAGCAGAGACAAGGGCACAATAGAGTCAAACGCGCTGGAAGACTGCGCTGAATATAACTTCAGTAACTCGTCTGCTTGTACATGAACGCAACTTAGAGACAGCCTTGGCGGAAGCGAGGCAGCATTATGAGCTAAGCGCTGTTGCGGCAGCCGACGGCCCTCCAGCAACACTCCGCACTCCTCTCAATATAGATATCAAAGTCGTTACCTCAGTTTCACGGCAATAACAAATATATGGACACTTTAGGTGAATGTTTCCCGTCGCCGTCGTCGTGAGGTTCCGTGTAAAGGCCAAAATGGATAGCATCGCCCAGCGCGTCGTATGTTCTGTGTGGGAGTGAAAGCACTGAACGGCTTCCTGCGATGGCAGGTCAAGCGAAGAAGAAACGGGCCGACCGTCTCCATCGAGCGACATTCCATTATTCTAAAACTATGCATTTTGTTCACCTTTTATGAAGCTGCGTTTGTATGTATTAAGAATGCATAATGTTATTTGTGTCGTCTATGCTCTGAGTGTGCATTCGGGTGCTAGGGTCCCGTCAGGCAGAGTACATCTGCCTTTTGCCCTTCTATCCACGACATTTTTTGTCTGAAAATAAATAAACAAAGAAGCATGGAGGGGTACCGGAAGGGGGGGGGGGGGCGCTGCGTGGCTGCGGCAGCAATGCTGTACTTTGACCGGCCGGGCGTGGTCGGGCGTGCGGTATCATTACAGGAATGAGCAGCCGGCTCAAACCAATGTACCCGTTCTGTTCTCATCTCAGTCTTTGCGTTGAAACCAAAGATAGCGCGAATGTTGCTTCACTAGCTCCAGCGGCCACGCTTCTGTATGCCAGCGTTTCGTTGCTTTAAGCCAGGCTACATGCGAAATCATTAAGGTGCTAGCATTACTTCGTATTATATACCCGAATTGTTGCTGTCGCTTTCATAGACTCGCCTTTGCACAGAAACTTATTTTTTTTTTCGCGATTTAGAGCTTCGGTGGAAGCAATACCCTCCTTTTGTTTGAGAACAAAAACAAAACAAAAAGCAACGAAAGACACCACTTCGCGGTTCAGCCATGCAGACTGCATGATCAGACCTGGCGACTGCATTAGTGACGGGCTACGCATGTGGCGGCTGTCTCGGTAATGCCTCGAAAGTAGCACCCTTCTTTTTGTAGATTAGAAGTATGTTGTCTGGACGGGAGTTACCCACTTTGCAGGCATCTTCTACTTATCAGTGAATTCGTTAAACACGACTTCATCGCAATCCTAGGCGCTATGGCAACCAAATGCCGAGCAGAACTTCGGTTTGGCGAGTCCACTTCTAGTGGGCGCATAGGCTGCAGGAACATAAAAGGCGAGATTGTTATCGTGAGAATCTCTGAGAGAATTGAGCAGTGCGACGGCAACAAACCGCCTCAGAGCCCCACTATCGTCGCTTCACTGGTCAGTAGATAAAAGAGTAAGCCTATGCAGTGACGTTGCGAGTAGCCTTAGATGACCTCACTTCGCGACGTTTTTTTTTTTTTCTGTCGTCCTCCTTACCTTCGCTCCGTATGCGAAGGTGACGTTCCTGCGGCGAACGTTTCCCCGTTTACAGCCGTTGTTTAATAAATAACAATTTTTGGATCTTCAATTGCCACAACCACACTAATATTATGAGGCAAGCTGTACCGGAAATTTCGACCACCTAGGGTTGTGTAACGTCAGGGGCGTAGGCAGAAACTTTTTTTTTTTTTTTTGGGGGGGGGGGGGTTCAACCATACTTTATGTATGTTCGTGAGTGCGTGCGTTTGTATGTGTGTCTGTATATAAACGCAAGCAAAACTGAAAAGTTTCGGGAAGGTGGTTGAACACTCAAATTCGCCATGGCTCGGCCCTGTTTAACGTGCACCTAAAACCAAGTACACGGAACTGTAGCTATAACTAAGTATATGGGCCTCTAAGACCTCTAGCACTTGCGCCTGCATCGAGAATACGACCACTGCGGCCAGGATTGAACCGGCGAACTTCGGGTCAACAGTCCAGGAAGCTAAGAACTATTCTACCGCGGCAACGGCCAATATTACAGTGATATCGAGAAAAGAGCATTCGCACGCAAATTAGTTGACAGATTACGAATTTCTGAAAAATTCAATAACTGATAATAATTTCAATGTCCCTTTATTACCTAGCTCGAAAGAGCCAGAAAATCTAAATAAGCAAATATGCCAGTACCGTGTTTACAAATACTGTCACTGGACAATAAATCTGGACTTGATCTCCTGAGAAGGAGTCGTTCCAACGCACCATGCAGCACGTAATTAAAATGTTGCCTCGTAGGATGAACAGCGTGTTGGCGGCTATTAAACGTCTCACAATGCTGGCTCGACGAGCAACATAGTTGCAGGCATTCCACCACAAGAAATCATTGTATGCAGAAAACTGCTAAGCATCTGTAATGAAATATTTCGTGCGCACAACTCAGACGCGGGCCGCGAAAGGAAGACAAACCACTACGCCTGCTGTGTTGGCCCGACGTTAAAGCATTTTCAAAAGCACCCTTGCCTTCATTCGTTGTTTTCACTGCCGCATACAGTGCGACGTTTTCCACTACCTGGAAAGCGCCCGCCGTTGTATTCCCGGTGTTAGACTATAACCCGCGAGCATACGACGATGTGCGAGTCGGCCCTGTAGCGTCGTTATAATTCCCGCACCAATATACGTAGCATGTCTCATCACAATCTTTTTCTTTTTCGTTTGTTTAGCATTTTCAATAAAAGATGACGAGCCACATGTGCCGCGTTATAGGGGCTGCACCATCGGGCAGGTGCTAATTCATGAAACAGAGGCTAATGCGCTCCATTTCGGAAGGCAGCACAAACATGTGACATCAGTGAAGTTGGACTGCTTTGTGTGAGACGTACTGTAGCCAACCAAGCCTTTTATATCTCGACAGTGCGTTAGTAGAGACTGGGGACTCCAGCTTGTTTAGGTCATCTACGGAAATATAAATAAGTTCTTAAGCACAGCTGTATCTTGCCACGTAATTTTGCCACAGTTCAGTGATGCACTATATCATAAAGAGAATGTAGGGAAGGGTGTTTCAGCTCCACTAAAGTGAAACCTGTGGAGGGGCGAAGCATGCAGTGTGCACCGGAGTTTCCCGCAGCAAAATCACTGCTAGTGGGCAATGAGAGACAGCAGAAAGATTAGACGCTGAGACCCGCAGTCTGCTTTTATTTAATGTGCACGCTGCGAATATTTATTGTTCAACTAAGTACACGAGTAATCTCCCACCGGCATTACATTGCAGGTCAAGATTCAGTGCCTATATATGCGGCATGGCCGGTGAACGGCTGTGCAGCGCGAGCAGTCGGTTTTTTTTTTTTTTCAATCAAGAAACCCGCTTGCAGACGCTGCCTGCGACGGTGTTGTCTCTCCCGGGTGAGGGCGCGTTCTCGTTCCATGTGAGCTGGTAGTTCAGCGTTCATCGCGGAAACAGCGTTTGCATTTCTCTGCAATAGTTTTGCAGAGAGAGCTTGCTCCGTTCGCTCTCTCTCTCTCTCGCCATGCGGCGAGTGCTGAGGCGGTGGCGCCCTCTCTTGCGTTCAAGCAAATGGACCATCCCGACAGCAGACGACGGTGCACGCCGACACGCCGAGACGCTAAGGTGCTTCACCACTAAAACAACAGCGTGCGGCCCCATTTCCCACTTGTGTGCTGACACACATAGCCCACATACATTACACTCGGAAAACATTTTGACACTAAAAGGGGCACTAATGTGCGGCTTTATATCAATATAGACAAATAATGCATGCTTTCATACTGCTATTGTTATTATTTAGCCATCATGGGTTAGTTATTGGAATTGGAAATGGAGGTAAATGTTTCCTATTTGAATGTCGCGTTGAAACATTTTGAGCAGTTGAAACAGTCCGCGGTCCTGAACTGCAACGTCTTTTCCGTATTTTCTCCACACTGGTTCATTGAAACTTTCGAAAAACTGCTACGTAAGACTTTGTGTTGGCTAAAATTAAGTGTACATGGGTCATTCCATGCAAAATCAACCAGCGTTTTCCCGACCATCACAAATATGGCTGAAAAAACTTCCGCGTTTTTCTTGCAGTTCGAAACTCATTCTGCTCGTTTATTACTGTTGCCAAAAATTTTCCCGCCTGTTTGTGAGAGTCTGTAGTTTTGCGCTGACTGAGCTAAAGGGCATCAAACAATTTTTTTCAAAGGGCGTTTATAGGATGCATTCAATAAAATGGTATTTCCGGCAAGCTAATGAAGTGATGTAACTGTAAAAATAATGACTTATTTATGTATATCGATTCTTCGAGGCCTTTTCGCACGAGCAAAAGTGAATAAAGTTGCAAAGTTTGATATTTTTTTCCAGAAACAAGGCAAACTCAAATTGTAAAAAATAATTATATACTGGAAGCCTGTTCGACATAATACAAAAGAAAAATAATTTAGTCGCTGAAGGTGTAGCAAATCGTCTGAAAAATAAATTGCGAATTTCACTTTTTTTGAGAAAAGCTGTTTTCATCGCCAAAAGCTTGCCTTGGTAGTCGGAATAAAAATATGCACGATACTTCATTTGAAAGCGCTGTGTATTAGCTAAATATAGACAAAGTTACAAAAGGGTATTATTTCTTTAACTTGAGAAATAGTTTTTTGAAATTTTCTATCTCCACCAGCTTTTTGCCGACGTAAGTCAAGCGGCATGAAGCACTCGCAACGGCAATCTTCAGCCCGTGCCCACTGACCTGGGATGCAGACGTCAAGCATTGTGCTGTCTATAAAGTAATGGAAAAGGAAATGGGGTTGCAAATTTTCGCTGATTGCCCATCGTTCCAAAATGATTATTACGTGAGGCAACTTATCGTAGACATCTGAGCAAGGGTGTGCCAAATTTAGTGCACAAGAGCACTCGAATGTCAATAATGCTTGATTAAAAGGAATATTAGGTGAGTTGAAGTGAGTTACAGATGTATCACATGGGACAATGCAGTAAGGGTTATTAAGGGAATCAGATGTGTATGAACCCAAAGAAAATCCTGGCATGAAAAACCAGTGGTGCTGTCTGGGAGGCCGAAAGCGAGCACGAAGTAACAATGCAATCGACTGAGGAAGTCAATGTAATGTATTAGGCCTCATGAGAGAACTTCGAATTTAGCCTGTGCTGGCTTTAGCGTTATATAGCTAGAGGGCTTACGATAAAAATTATACTTGCAAGCTGGAAATGTGCTTTGATACAGAGGCAACAATCGGTAATAACTGCATTTACTTCGATATCACTGAGACTTATCTTCGGATTATGCCTGGTGACATGATCACACATAAATATTAACGGCAAGAGGTTCACTTATGTTAAAGTTTTCAAAACCGTGCATTTAATCATAAATGGACTAGCAACGAAGATCGGCTTCACTGAAATGCAATGTTATGCAAAGCAACATAGAAAACTTTCGAATAGCTCAACAGTAGCTAACTGCAACGAAGAACCAGAACATCGCTTCGGTGTGACTGCTGAGGAATTATCCTTATAAGAATTAATCTCTATCCGCATGAAAAAATGACGTTAAAAAACGCAAGTAAGAGATAGAGAGAAAGGTAGCAATTTTATTGATATTCCCGGAGATGCTAGACCGGTTCATCGCCTGGCTTGCTAGTTCAGGTGTCGCGTGATGACTAAGATATATGCAGTGATGACATATACACACAAATAATACGTACACTCACAAACACACATATATACGCAAAAGAGTCATTCATTTTCGTTAAGGCGAGTAGTCCTGTAAAACCCCAACAGCCCTCTTGTGTTGCGCATCGCACAAACGCTGCTTTCCCACGGGCTGAGAAGCTGCCGCAGCTCCAAGCGCAAGTATACAAGGCTGAGCGGTGTTCGTTCAATTCGCTCCTGGCATTCTTTAGTTTCCTGCTTGAGTGTAGCTAATACAACACTTTACAATAAAAATTACACCATCTCCCGCTAAAGGGGACCATGAGGCGATGCGAAGCAGCGTTTCGGCATTTCGATGCCGCGTTTCAGAGGGGGAGACGAAGGGGAGAGAAGGTGTGTGGAGAGGGTTTGCGCATGCGAAGTAAGGGTGGTCACGCCGCACACCACCACCGGATTGAATTCCTCCATAAGCTGCTTCGCATCTAAAAAGTGCTCCACGGTAGCAGAAACACTCGTTTATCTAGTAGTGCTGCTTATAGCTTAGAGAAAAGAAAAATAAATGGCATGCCCGGCTGCTGTGTTTTTTAATCGGTCGTTGCAATCAGTACACGTGTCTGTTAAATTATAAGAAATATAAAAATAAAAATGAATTACAAGAATTATAACAAAAATGTTGCAGTGGCCTAGCTCGGTTATGCCAGGATAACGTAGCGTTAGCAGAGGTTTTGCTAATTATTCTTAGCTTTCCTGATTGTCTAGGATTAGCTTGATTATCATGCTTACTGCTGCTCCAATGACACACACGGTATACGTAATAGGTGGCCCATGTATATTTATTTTTCTAGACAACTACTTCGGGATCCAATGAGTTAAGCTTCTCCGCTCTTATGCGCCATTGAGCAGCATTTGCGCTCTCCTTCTCCATGGCTATACCACACTGGCAAACGCTAAGGCCCCTATACCTACGGAAAGGTACAGCTTTCTCTTGATCTAAGCCGCTTCCTCCTCTCCACGCCGCTGATAGGGCGGCTGCGGTCACGTGGTAGCGCGCGCCCTCGTTTTCCAGGTATTTTGTTTCCTTCGCCTCTCGGCGCCATGTCGAACGCTCCAACGTGCCATGTGCTGTATGTTCGCCCCACGTGAAATGCACGAAGTGTGAAGTGCATGTGTGCGTCTCGCTCGTCTTGTCGCGATGCCGGGTTTCTGTGCGTTTGGCTGCCATAATCGTGACACTCAAGGGAAAAAGTTTTTTGCCATTCCGTGCGGAAAAGAGAATGCAAGTCGTCGCAAAGTCTGGCTTCACAGAATCGGTCGAGCATACTTCTAGCCGAGATCGGCGCGGCTTTGTGAGGTAAGTGCTCGTGCGCTTTTACTCTTGACAGGCGTCTTGCTTTGCCGTGTGACATATCTGGTGTATTACTTACTCAATGTCACGCGAAATTTTGTGTTATTTGTCATGCACCAAGGCAGTCACTTGCTCGAGCAAGTGACAGTCTTGAACCCCAGGTGGTCGAAATTTCCGGAGCCCTCCACTACGGCGTGCCTCGTAATCATATCCCGGTTTTGGCACGTCAAACCCCACATATTATTAACTCTGAAAGAACAAGTGTCGTGCACTGCAACACTAGGTTGTGTTCCACTCATTCTACTAACCTTTCACTGTGATGTGCGGATGGAAGGGCGAAGACGGAGCGAGCGTCGGAATGAAAGTGCGATAGCAAAAAAAAAAAAAAACCTAGCGCGCAGGATTTATCGAAAGCCGTGCATTTGCGTGCAGCTCTTCCATCATATTGCCTAATTTGGCGAACCACTTCTGGGTGACAGTCAGAATTTTCTGCAAATTCGGAACATGAGCGGGGATTTAGTTCAGCGGATCGCGGCTCATCGGCCGGCGTGTCATCACGAATTATCGCGTCACACATTTAGCGCATAGGTTTCAAAACGCTGCGGTAGTTGCAGCAGATGCCTGTTTGACGCGCAGTAGATCGTATGCGAGACATGGCACACGGCCACGACAGGACTAGAAAGGCTGTGGCTGAAGTGGCAGCGCCAGCGCGCAACCGGCCTCAAAGCTTCACGCGTCCGCGTGGCGCGTTCGAGGGGGCGCCCCCGTCGCACGCGAAAGACGCGCAGGAGAGGAGGCGGCGGAGGGGAGAGCAGATGGCGGTACTTTTACGAAGTATAGGGGCTTTAGCAAACGCCAGTCAGAGGCGCCATCAGGCGGCTCCAGCGCAGTGTAAGACGGCGACAGCACAGCGAAGGCGAATAGCTGCGCGCGCGCCGGCGCCAATGCGTCTGCCAAGTGTACGACGTCACTCCCCTGGAAAGCGCAGACCGGTGGTGGTGGTGGTATCTTTATTGCTTCCAGAACAAACAAACAAAAAAAAAGAAATATAGAGGGGACCAGTACGAAGACTGGTTGCGCTATTTCAGAGGAGGTCGGCAGGGATCCCTTGGGATGCCGCAGCTTCCACCGCGCGCTGGATGAGACGGTGTTGGTAAAGGGGTATTCAGACGGGGGAGAAATGCTCGGGGGATAAAGACGGAGCCAAGTGACGTCAGCTCGCGAGGAGAAGTCTACACAAATGCCCCCCACTCACACGGACGGGGCGAACGGAGGGGGAGACCGGTGTTACCAGACCACTCCTTCAGCTTGTACCGCCCGTTTCACCAGCTGCTGACGACGATGACCCCAGCTACATATGTCCCCAACTGCAGACTGGACACCCACTGCCGCTCTCTGCAGGAGCAAGTGCAACAATGTGGCCAAACAAGAGCCCGAAATTTCGCTATATCCCCCACCGCCGGGGGATTGTTTGCCCTGTTGGGAAAAAGGTCCCCGTCTCCCCCGAGGAGGCGCGGGGGGGTCACGCCCACTCGCTAATCCGTGACGTCGCGGTCACGTGATCCGCAATCCCCTCGTCTCCCCCGAGCATTTCTCTCCCGTCTGAATGCCCCTTAAAGGGGTATTCAGCGTGCTCTTCGAACCCAACAGTGCTGAAAATGACTCAGATATTATGTAATGAACTAAAAAGTGAGCTGGCCAATCGTTCATTTTTTGTTAATCAATTCAGAAGAATTAAAAGTTGAAAAGAGCTGGAAATTTACAACAATAATCTCTCTTTTTTTGAGGATGAATATTTGTGAAGCGTCCGAAAAATACAAAAATTTCGTTTAATATAGATCGGAGTAAAATGTTAGCGCAATGAAGGAAATAAGAGGATTAACAGGGTTATTATCTTAACATAGTGGAATGTGCGCCCGTAAGCAATGGCTGTGATAAGATGCCTTATGTGTGCTATAACCAACTTGCCCTACAACAATTTTTAGTAAATTTTACTTTCCCTATTTCTTGCTTCCAGAGGCTTTGATCTTCCGTTGCCCCAGGGAACAGTGGCGGCGCAGTGAAGCGGACTTACGGGCCCGCGCCCAGGCACGCCGCGAACGCTCAACATAAATTTTTGTTTCTCGTGCAAAAACGAAAAACACTCCGATGAAACTTTCACAAATAAATCTCCTTTGTTTACTCTTCCCAACGAGACAAAGCGTGCATTTTTACTTGGACTGCATCACCACTCTACATGTGCCTGAACGTGGAGCATTTCACACATTTTTCAATGTTTGCGCCCTTTCCACTTCGAAACTACTCGGTCATCGACTTCAGTACTTTTTTGACACGCTTACTGTCAACTATCCAGCCATGCGATATAGTCCTATTTTGTCTGTAATATTCGTAGAATTAAAAAAAAATAATCAAATTGGGCGCAGAATTGCAGCATTGCTTCACCACAAAGCACATCGTGAGACAAAGTAGTGGTCGTCAATGGGTGATAATAAAATAGTGCCACTCCTTTTCAAGTAAACAGCAGATATTTAAGGCGTTCCGTAAAATATTGTATTTTTTAGAGTATTTTTTCGCAACCTATGTTTCACCCACTACGGCGAAATTCAAATCACTGTAACAGACAAGAAGAATTTTTTTTTCCAAAAATACTTTCAGAGGGCAAATAGTGCAATGATATGAACGTCCACAATTTTTTACAATACATTTGGAGAGGGTCGAGCGCAATGTCTGGGACGTTTGGCGTGGAATGACCCAAAGATATACAGAAATCACTGATAAATCCGCCTCTTGTGCAACCAAGTATATTAACAACTGCTGGCAACAAGCCACGTTGAAATGATCCCAAAGTGGAGCAATACATTTCAAGCTGAGAATCTCAGGCCTGTCACGTTAACATCGTGTGCTAAACCTCGTGGAGCACGTCATACGCACACATACAACTGACTATATGTACGCATTTTTCATATGAAATAATTACATATGAAAAAACTATATGAAATAGCGATATGAACTATTGAATGCGAATAATTTTTAGCGAACCTAAAGAACTTTAAGCGTATCTATCTATCTATCTATCTATCTATCTATCTATCTATCTATCTATCTATCTATCTATCTATCTATCTATCTATCTATCTATCTATCTATCTATCTATCTATCTATCTATCTATCTATCTATCTATCTATCTATCTATCTATCTATCTATCTATCTATCTATCTATCTATCTATCTATCTAGCCGCCTACGTCTGGGTGCTCACGCGATCGCCTCCTTAGCTTGGAAGAGACCGAACTTGGCATGGTAGGGTAAGACTGTTTGACGAATACGACTGTCTGGCCACGACATCAACAATGTGAAAATCCTGCCGCGTACGTCGTGGAAACCTTTCCTCCAGACTCGTTTGGTACACACCCGTATACCACGGGCCACAGTAAGCGGGTATGTGCCACACATGATTGACAGTTATTGTCTTCCCAGGAATGGGAAGAACAGACATGGGTAATATAAATGCGAGAGCTTAAAGAAAGATCGACATCCCAGCGTTGACCTGACGACTGCAAAGAATAAAAATCAGAATCCCAGCAGGAATCTAACCCAAGCATTCTGCGTGGCCGTCAGGTATTCTACCACAGGGCCACGACACGTCTTGAAACTGCTTTGGAGAAAGATCGTATCCAGGCGTAATGTCAGTGCAACGTGAATTGTGGCTGAAGTTCTTGTTATTTAATTTTGTAACAAGGCAATAAACATTACGTATGTAGTCCTATAATTCAGGTGTCATGCCAGGTTAATGTCAACTATGGTTTCAGTGTTGGCTCCGCTTTTAGAAAAGTCTAATGAACATTACATTTGTATCCGTATGACTCAGCAAGCTCTATTCATCCGTTTCTCTACCCCGGAGGAATATGCTAACGAAAGTTCTGTTTGATATTCACATCTTCGCACCGTAAAGTGTCATTTGCTTCGATAATACTCACGTCTGTGCTGTATAGCGAGTGATCACGTTATGTCAGACCATTAGTTACCCTTTAAAATGCATTGTAGTCGACGTGCCTGGTAAAGCCACGATGTACACACAACTACTACGCTTGCAAAAACAAGTCGATCCAGCTCGCAATGCAATGCTCAAAGCCAAAAAATACAGAATAGGCATTTACTCGCTGACTGCTTCGCATAAACCGATTCCCACAAGGCGTGGGTTCTGCCGAATGTTTTTTTCCCGTGAACCATGATCGGTTTTAGAGAAAAACTGTCTACGCAAGGTGTGATGTTCGAAAGGAAACATGAGATAATAGACGCTGAATCTCAAAAACTGGACACCGAGCTATCGTTGGACTTGTTCTTATGAAGGGCTTTGATAAGATCGCCCACAGGGGTGTTATGATAAGATCGCCCACAAGGCCTAGCAGTGGTGCAGCGAACCTATGCCTATAGTAAAGATACTGCGTGAAAACAGCGCAAAAACGGGACTAAGTAGAAGGAACACACAAGTGGTGTCGAACAATTGGCGCAAGTTTATTGCATTGGAACATATATACCAACAATAAGAACTAAAAAGAAACAAAATTATGAACTGTCACATGTTCACAGTGACGAAATTACAACAAAAGCCCGCCACGAGTCGAGGTATCACAGTTAATTTGAAAAAAAAAACGATATCTCTTTCTCTGGAAACGCGATTGAGGGCTCGCCGACACACGTGTTCTCCTTTTTCTTGATATGAAAGGCTTCATCGATTTCGCGCTCGATTCGATTTCGGTATCATGAGAGCACCTCACAGTCGTTAAAGAGTGGAGCGCAGCCACATGAAGAAGAATGTGCTGCGAAGCTGCTGCTTCTTCAAGAACTGAGATTGCACGCATGCTCTCTAAGGTGGTCCTTCATGCAACAGTCGGTTTTTGAAGTGTAAAAACAGCCACACGACAAAGGAATGTCGTACGCGACATTGTCAACACATTCGACGTATTGTGTCCTGTGGCTCTTGACGCATGTGCCCTGCTTGGGTTCTTCAGCGTTTACTTGCTGGCAGAAGCGGCCGAGCTTACGGGAGCTGAAAAGTGAGCCTTACACCCACTTTGTTTACAATCTTCTTGAGCGCGTGGCTAACTCCATGGACGTAAGGAATCACAGGAATTTTCTGTCGTTCCTGTGCTGTGAGTTCCTTAGTGCTTCCGTTGAAAAGCTCGCTTAGTAGCTTTGTAGCCAAAGCACACAGGACTTCCATCGGATGCGGCACTATGGAGCCGCTGGAGCTGAGCACTGAAGCTATTTTGTGCATGATGAAAACAGGACCTCTTGAGTGCACTCCTGAGGACGCCTGTGGCAACTTCGTGTTTCACGAGTTTTGTATGCGCCGAGGTAACCGGGAGAAGGCCCTTCTGGGACCTGGGGGCATACTCCCAGCATGTGTGCTGACCCCCAACAAACACAACAAGGTCCAAAGACCTTAAGCGTCCGCCCGGGAACAATTTCTTAGTAACCGTGAATGCTTCGAGGATAGCTTCAAACATTGCAAAAATTGCTTCTGTTTCTTCGTGGATTGACCTGTCAAGCTTGAACAGCACCAGGAATTCATCAACAAAACGGAATACTTTGAGGACACTGTGGCTGGAAAGAGCCTGCTGCAACTGCCTGTTAAGGCGTGCCAAAAGCAAATCGCTCAACACGGGTGGAAGGCATGAGCCAATACGTGTGCCCTCTTTCTCGATACATCCTACACCCATGAGCAATACATATATCTTTCCACGCAGTACCACGTACCAGCTGGTGCTTCAAGACACCCTTTTGCAATTTATGCTAAAGAATTTACGTGATCGTATCGCACAAAACGCAATCGGTGATGTAAAATCCAAGGAGGTCAAATTTGGAATTAGAGGCACGCCACAAGGATCGGTTTTATCTCCCTTCCTATTCAATGCTTGTATAAGTGGCCTGCCAGCAGGGTAAAAAAATATTGACGAATTAAAGCGGAACCCCGGTGCGTTTTCGACTATATTCAGATAATGCCGTTTTCAAATAGAATAAACGGTCCTGTAACAGCAAGGGTGGTTCATTTTGCTGAAAGGCTCGTCAATAATTTCAAATAAGCAATAAATGAGGAGTCGAAACCGAAAGAGGGAGCTGAGCTGCTCCGTGCTGGGTATGCCATGACGTCACGAAGTACGCTACATGCCGCCACGGCTGGCCAGGGTATAAACACAGCACACGTGCTTCCTCTATGGCGCGAAAAGCAAGCTGGCGATGTCATCGACGCGGAATCAAGCTGTGCTTACTGTAAAAGCCGATGCCAATGACGACTAAGACGCTATCAGCTAACAAAACCGAACAAATTTACTCGCGTCCTCACCGCCTCATCGAAGAAAGCGCGCGCTGCAACCGTCTGCTGGGCGAGGCGGGGTTCGAAAAAAGTAGGCACGTTACGCCACCCACACAGGGTGGCCCGCGTTAACAGGCGTGATTCCGAAATTGGCTACCAACCTAAAAATTAATTGTGATAAAACTAAAGCGGTAAGTTTTCACGCCAAAGGAGCAAAAATTCCACACATTCACACCCTGGTGATGAACAACAGAAACATAGAAATCGTTAATGAAATCAAAGTATTAGGAACATTTTTTCCAACACTCTAAACTGGGATCAACACATCGACCTTGTTACAAAAAAACTTAGCCGTATCACAGGAATGCTTAATAGGAATAGATATCGTCTACCCACATCTGTAAAACTATTAATCTATCACTCGCTATTTGCAACTCACATCAACTATGCACACCTCGTGTGGGGCACCACAACTGAAACTAACCTTAAAAAATACATCTATTACAGAAGAAGGTAATACGTATTATAGCGAAATGTATCATACCAACATCACACTGAGCACCTCTTTATGCAGTACAACATCCCCACTATCTATTCCTTATACAATCGTTTCCTGCTTCGCGTATGGCACTCCAATATAAACTTGGAAAGTAGCGTATTGAACGAAATAGCCTGTCTACATAAAAATACAACTACCTATACCACCCGTTACGGTGAACTATGGTTTGTACCAATATCAAGAACAAACTATGACCTACGAATGATAAAAAAATAGATTACCGAAATTGCTGAATGCACTTGAAAATGCTGGATTTATAACCTCAAACATGACACGGTCTCAACTAGTATCGCTGATGCGATCACTTTGATAGATTTCATTTTTGTTGAACACTTGTTGAATATGTTCATTGGGCACTTCTGTTGAAATGTCGGACATTTTTTGTAGAACATTTTTCCTATTGTTCAAAGTTACCGCCATGAAGTGTATACCTGTAAGAAGTGTATACTTTAAGAATTGTGTTACCATGTTGTCAAATCACATTCTACGATAATCTATTCCTTCCTTTCCTGTACTAATAACTGTGCACTTTACATTACTTTGTAATTTTCTGCTTGATTGTGTAATTCATGTCTTTCACTGTAGACGCAAACCTGATTTAAATACTCAATCACGTCACCTATGCCATTGCCGCCACCTGCTGCCACCATATAGCACCGGGGGCTAAGAGCTTCTCATGCTGCCTACAGCAGCTTTTACCTTAGCTCCTGCCATTGTGTAATGATGTTTACAATGGAAACAAATAAAGAAATATGAAAATATGAAATATGAAATTTTAAAATGCGTCGTTTAAAAAACTGAATGTCTTACGGTTGTATAATTTGGCACGTATCATCAGGGTACCGAAGAGAACATGTGTTTAAAGTTTATTTCAAATCGGTGAATATCGAAAAATACCCGGAGTATTCCTTTAAAGGATAGCGGGTACGCCGATGACATCACCATTTGGAAAACCGGAGGCACTGAGGGAGCAGATGGCGGAAGACCTCAAAACAGCAATACACATGGCCGAGAAATGTGGCATTGATGAAGGATTGACATGTTTATCGCAATATTGAAAACTACTTCTAGGCGAAGCAACACGCAGGCGACGTAAGATTTTTACGGACGAAGTAAAGACGTCGGTGTTTGCAGATGGCCACCAAATACCCATTTTCGATAGCATAAGATTCCTCGGTACCTGCGTATCAGTAAACGGTCAATTCGGGGAAGCAATAGAAATAGTAGCAAACCGTGCACAACGAACAGTGAAACTAACTGATAGAATAGCTTCTTGACATTATGGGATGAAAGAGAACAACCTGCTACGATTACTCAAAGCTTTTGTCATTACGCGTATAGTGTATGGAAACCCTACCTAAAGCTCGAAGAATCAGAAAAGGCAAAAATAAATGCATCATTAGACAGTCATTAAAAGAAGCCATAGGATTGCAGATAGACACATTCAATGAGAGACATTTAGCCTTAGGTGCCCGGAACATGCTCGAAGTACTTATAGAAGCCCACACGGTAACGCAATGCAGAACACTCACCCAAAGCCCTGTTGGCAGACACACTTATCAACTTGGGGTAAAATATACGTCACAGTACGACACTAATATGGGCATTCCCCACTACATAAACAAGCAGCATTTTAGCCCACCCCTATCCAAAAAATATGCATCCCGAAGACCAAAAGGAAAAGCAGGAGGAAAGGACAAGGGCTATACACAGGAGATTCTGACGCTCTAGGGGCGTGGGGTAGGTCGACACGGCAGAGCACACAGCTAATCAGAATATGGATATTGTTGCAGCGAATTCGGAGGGTAACCTTAGAGTCAGTGGCTCCACAAAAGTCAACAAAGCCGAGGTGCCTGAGGAATTGGCCATTGCTATCATAATAAGCGATTCTAAAACCGCAAGTCTAAATTACGCGAAGGGGCCCATTTGGCCGGAAGGACTACGAATCCTGGCGGAGTTGTGCGGTCAGCGGGTTATCCGCAGCATCTGGGTGTCTGCGCACTGCTCCCTCCCCGCAACTGCTCCCTCCCCATGAGGACCAACTCATAATTGTCCAGCAGGCCAAGGATGCCACCACAGCACAAGCGCTCAAGCGCTCCTGGCCGCCATTTAAGCAGAGTTGCCCCCTCTCCCACCGTTCTGCCGGCTACCAAAATAAAAGTTATTTCCGTCTACCCTCTGTCATGTTTTGTTCGTAAAATATAGACCTCGGCTCTGTACAACTAGAGGGAACTGAAAAAAAGTGAGGGATTATTTCTGCTGGTACTCTTTGTTTTTCTTGGTAATAACTTAGGAAACACGTCTACTTTATTAGTTCAAATGCCGCACTGTCAACTCCGCACAAAAATTCCGCTGCCATATTTCACGGTCTTTTGTTTCACGGTCTTTGACGGTCTGTACAAAGTTCGTTTTGATACAAGCATAAGTAGAATTTGGGCCAGGCATGCTGACAGTTACATTCGTCTATAAGACATCAGGGGCACACTCGATAACAGCCTATAACAAGCATTCACCCAGCAATAACATTTAGTCCAACGTTCGTGAAATATTAAAGCTATCGTCGAAATAAGCTTTATTGCTTTAAACTTGAGGCACTTAAATAAAGTGTTTTGGCTCTCCCATATGTCGATATCCAAGAAAATAAGCAACTGTAAGCCACTAGTATGTTCGTTACCTTTTTCTCTGTCGTCTGATCAATATGCTTGCATTAGCTTGCGGTTCCTTCTCTCCTCCATACCCCAGCAAGCAATGGCGGCGTGGTACCATTTCAGGGTTCTTTTTGGTGGCACTGTCATTGCCAATGACAGTAGATCAATGTACGCAACCATCGACCGATATTTAAAGCGGCTAAGCAGAGGCTCTCCGTCACAATAAGAGCATTGATTCGAAATTTCTGGCGCCAATACTGGTTCCTCGTGTTTGCCGTTGCTTGCCCAAGCGCGGCTCCGTCAAATAACACTAGCATTATTACGTCGTTCTGTTCATGCGTCGGTTCATTGTTCATGAAAGACACTTGAATATAAGAGTAGAACAATGGATAGGTGAACGATGTCGTAACCGAAGCGGATATTTGCGAAAATCGCTGAAAGGCGCACTAGCTTTTAAATTTGGGATGAGAAAACATCTCAAAATAGCATTCTCACAGATCATGGTCTCAGCGATCGTGCGAGCACCAGCACTATTTCCAACTCAGAGTACCAGAAAAGGCCTATTTATAATGTGCCAGAGAAAGGCAGCAAAGCTAGTTGTTATTAGAGGATCGGCAATAAGTGTTTTGGGACGTCCAGCTGCAGCAACCTTGATCGGTGGCAGATGACGAAAGTGATTTAGAATTTAGCGCAGAATTCGTTTGCGGCTGCTTACCATAAAAGTTGGCAATGAAAGGGGAATTGTAAGGAATAGCATGAACTCTTCGTGCCACTGCTTGCATGATAAAAAGAAGCAGTAAAAAAGGCAAATATGCTACGAATGTCTTTATGAACGCGAGGTCTTTAGCATGATACCATCGAAGAAAAGAACTGCTTTCTTGGAAAAGTGCTCCAAAGGCAGGTGCGCGCATGCAACCCCCCGCCCGCCCCCGCCCCGACACACACACACACACAGCCCATGCGTGCAGAGTTGACGCTTCAACTTATGCATAAATGCAATAGTCGTAACAAAGAATATTTTTCACGTTTTAAGAACAAAGATTATCCTTGCGAAGAAAAATGGTCGACAATGGAGAATTCAACAAGAATATATTTTTTGCAGCAAATGTTTCAATAGGAAAATTACTGTTTTCATTGTAAGGTAATCCTCCCGAGTCCTCTTGCCGAAACATTGGCGTCAGCCTACGGGTTCTGTCGTTGTGAAAGTATGAATGCATAAAATGTACCGATTTCATTTGAGTAGAGAACAGCTTAAGCCTAAGAACGCAGGAGACCGGCACGCCCTTCGTCCTGACTGGGCTGTAAAATAGAGTGAACACGTCTTCTACTAAAGGATCTCACATTCAGGATAGGTTTCGCATTAAGCTCACAATTATACGAGAAAAAATAATTCTGAAACAGGATGCACGAAAACCTCCTAGCCGGCATATTCGTTCTCATTGCCTGTGACACTGTGCTTTCGACGCCTACCTCCCCGGAACGTCGCTTCTGCTACGATATCAAGAAGGTCAGTGAAACTTTTGTACTTTCGTAAGGACAAACGACGCGTTGGGGGATACAAAGACAGGTTCGTAGCGATCGCCATTCATTTTTTGCAACGTGTTTATATTGTAAAGATGACATGAAGATAAAGAAACGTAAGCATATGCCGTAGGTTATCCGATGCATCGTTCGCGATACATACGAAGTACCCGCTCTCAGAGAAAAAGTAAGAAATAAAAGAAGGTAAATGGCAAAAGAGATTCGCGAATTTTTTAACACAATTCAAAACATCATGAAATGTCACCAAGACGTCGCCGCGCGATTTCGCATGTGGAGAAACAGGATTATAAAAAAAAACTAGAGAAGCGATTTCAATTACAATAAAATTCGGCACATCCCACGCCTTGTGGGAATCGGTTTCATGCGAAGCAGTTGGCGAGTGACTGCTTGTGCTGCATTTTTTGGTATTGAACCAAGGTTACGAAGTGTCGTAGTTGTGTGCACAATGTGGGCTTATCAGGCATGTCGACAACACTGGCGTCTAAAGGGTAACTTATGGTAATAAGGTCGAAGTCTGGGTCAGTTGGTACATGACGCTGAGGCAAAAATCAGTCAAAAAGACGCCGGACAAGGGGAAGAAGTGACACACACAAGGACTGGACTAGCAACTGTGCTTTATTAGCTGACAGCACCTCCCAGAAGAACCACGGCGCATGCGCTAATCACGTAAAACCATGAAGTCAAAACCCAAAACAAGAAAAGCAAAAGCAGAAATTGGCCTACAATAACGGCCAAGAATCTACCGCCAGAGTGACAGGAACTCGCATTCCTTCTGCAGTAATGAAATAGACGTACTGCTTGCACAATCATCGCGGTGCGTGTTTATATGATAAGCCTCAAGGTTTTCGCGCTCCTCCTTGCCCCCCCCCCCCTCTACCTAAAATCTTAACATTGGAAACAGCGGCACACAACCACAGATCTGGCAGTGGCGGGGAAGATTAGCCACGACTGACGTGTTCAACGAATTGTGGTGCTCGCGCAGTCGTTCGTTCAAGCACCGGCCTGTTTGGCCGATGTATACTTTTTCGCATGTTAGCGGAATCGCATTCACAAGATGTTTCGCGCAGGTAGTGTACTTGGTTTTATGCCGAATAGAACACACCGGAGTACTAGTGTTTCCGCGAGCAACACGTGCACACAGCGCAGAAAGTTTGCAAGGCGCCGAAAAGACAACATCTACGCCCTGTCTCAAAGCGACTTTTTTCACATTGTGGGAAACCTTATGTATGTAAGGCATTAGAGCTGTGCACGGGCCGTATTTCCGAGCCTGAGCCCGGCCCGGGCCCGCTGACTTTGTCGAAGGCCCGCCCGAGCCCGACGGCAAAGGGCTGCGAGCCCGCCCGGCCCGGCCCGACGTACGAAAACACAATCCCGGGCCCGGCCCGGCCCGGCTTTTTGAAAAGTTCGCTGCGAAAACAAAACACCGCTTTCCGGTAATTTGGCATTTTATTGAGCATATCAAATATGATCAAACGATACACGACGAACAGTCTCTAATAGAGACGGTTCGCGGCACTTTTGCTATACAAGTAGACGGCCTCATGCCAGCAACAGTAGAGTTCGCTCGCCAAAGCCGTCACGTGTATGGGGTATGCCCATGCAAGCGTCAGCTTGCACGAAGGCCATGTACGTCGTGTCGCTCGTCGCTGTGGCGTGCATTTTCACTCATATGGGATTTGGCCTTAAATCTAACGCGGAACAGTCGCGTGGCGCCGTCACTAGCTCAGGTAGTGTTACTTCTATGTTTGTCGGAGTGCAACAGAGGCCGTGCTTTTGTTTAAAGTAGCGAATGGAAAGGAAAAGCGGTAAATGGCGGTCGTGGAAAAGGCGCTGTATGCGTGATGGAAAACCATTCGCGCTCATTCTCTATATTTCGGGCTTGAGTCGGGCTTTGCGCCGGGTCCGAGCCCGGCCCGATAAAACTCCAAGTAGCCAGAGCCCGGCCCGGGCCCGAGGTGATAATACGTCGGCCCGCCCGAGCCCGGCCCGCGGGCCGGGTCGGGCTTTCGGGCTACCCGGAGCCCGTGCACACCTCTATAAGGCATCACTACAACACTCTTCCGCTGGGAATCAATTGGTTCTGGACGTCTATTCGCCGGCCTTTTCACCTTTTGCAGCAGCGTTTCTACTACAGCTGTCAAGACCTGCCTGGGAAAACACGCTGCTTCCAAGCGCTCAACCTGACAGTCAAAACTCGACTTAACGCAGTTGTTGCAACTATTCTGCAGTGCATTACGGAAGCAGTTACTCGCGATCCCTCTCTTAACAATTTTTGAGTGCGCGGACGAGTAGGGTAACAAGGATTTCTTGCTTCTGGGAGAAAAGCACCAGCACAAATGTCCATCGTCCCTAAAAGTAAGCAAAAGATCCAAAAACCTAATGGAATTGTCAAACGGAAGTTCATGAGTAAAAGATAGGGCGTTAGAGCAACCTCGGAAGTAACTCAGAACTTGTTTTGCCGCCAGTGTGACGGTGTCATTAGATAAAAAAAAAAAAAAAAAAACATGATGTAAAATTATATATTTGTACAAATATTTCAACCTGGGTATGTGGTCAGATGGGAAATTATTGGCGCATTACATTTCAAAGAATGTAGTACGTGCAAGCATTTGTATAATGCCAATGTGTTTTCGAGACAAAAGGGCAAGAGTACGCATGGTATGTACATGCGGCTTATATACGTACGGGCTCCAGTTCTGCATTCTGTTCATGCCATGTCTTCTTCTCACGTTTTGTAATTTGGCGCAAAATTTCTTGGATATCGGTAGTATCAGCGGGCGCAGAATACAGTATTCAAGGCGAAATCGGAGGCCCCGTGAACTCCAGAAGCAAACGCATTGCTTGCCAACACTGCTTTCCTGTTCGAGCATTTACGTTTCGTTCAATAGCGATTACACAGTGATATCAGCAACCTGACATCAACTACATCAGGGTTTTTTATCGGCGCAAGCTGTAACCAAACTGCGCACGACTGTCGCACGGCATCTTTCTAATCTTTGTTTGCTTCAGTGACACTGACTGTCTCTGTGTTTTCGTTGAGCCCCCCCCCCCCCCTCACCCCCGTGCAAAAGCAACCGGTTTGATAAGCAGAAAGAACCTCCCTACAGTCTATTATTCTAGTCAAGGCTCTCGGTCTCAGAACAAAAGCCAAGCACCGTGAGGACGATTTACAGTGTGTTACTAAGATGTCTCACACAAAAAAAAAAAAAAATCACGACTGCCACTGAATTACGAATCTAAAGCGGAATACACAGTTTTGCGATGGCGCGGAAGAGTGCGCATATAAATTATTGTGCGCCCGCGTGGTATAAATCAACCATACAGCAGAAAGATCATGAACTGTGCACCGAATTGTGCAGATATATGAGCCGCTCGAATGAACAGTTGTTAGGTGCTAAGATTCTAAGTGTGCATACCACCAAAGCGGTATTCTTCGTTTGGGACACAGACGCGTCTTTCTGCTTTCAATGATTGCAAAACTTACTAAACTTACGTAAGCAGGAGAAAAGCCAATGCAATATTTTTGTATTATATTAGTGCGTGTTTATGCTTTCAGTTCGTAAACACATCTGAGAAAATATGGACGTTAAAAACCACTAATATGGGAAATATAATCTGCGAGTACGACAAAATGATGTCTATATATGAACCAGAGATTTACTTCCAAAGAACGTTCTTACTGCACGGTCGAAGGTAAGGGTATCTGGTTCTCCGTTTCTATTTGTGCTTATTGTAAGCCGCATTGGTTTTCCCGCTGGCAGGTGTGACGTTCGACTGCGTGGACAGTTTTATCGCTTTCACCCGGACTGGATGACTGTCACGGACAAGGGTACAGTTAAACCACTCATTCCTTTAATAACTACACGCAATGAATTACCGCTACGTCACTGTGAGATTACCGATATTAATGTGCTACTGATAACAGGTTGCTAAAGCAGCTGCGGGAGTGTAATGTATGATGTACATAATTGAAGACCAGAAAAAATTTTCTTAGTTGGACTCGCTATATTTGCATGATGTGATTTGTTGCTCACGCTTCCTCCTATGGTGCCTAATTTGCTTCGTTCCAGAGCGCAATTGAATAACTAGTTGTGGCTGTCCGCTATGTGTCGGAAGCGCCATTTGGATTTGCTTGAAGTATGGAATTCCTTGTACCCCATCAAAACTGTCAACGACGAGCCGCTTCGGAACCGACAGTCCTATGCTGTCCTATGGGCCCATGATGTCGCCAATCCAGAAAGCAGCCGATGTGCTGCTGATCTTGCCTCGTCCGGCAAGATTGTTACGTGTGAGAATCTCGGTTGTGCAAAAAAATGGGACAGCTGCGGCGAAAGAGCGAAGCAAAAAATTTATGATGACAAATTGGGACGCTATACAAACTGTCTCAAAGCTAACGCCTTTAGCAATCGAGCTGGAGTAACTCAACAAAACGCTGGCATATGGAAAAGGGCAATTGGCGGCGAGCGAAACGACCTTCGTGCTCTCTGTGACTTCAACGCAAACTGAGCGGTGGGAATACAGTTTGTAAAAAGGTATGAGCGGTCTGCTTATCTCTGTCTGCATGAAGCACGCAAGACCATGCCCGGTCGCTGAAAGTACGTAGTTGCTGCCGGAGCCCCGCCCCCTTTCCTCGGTAAGGACAACCTATAGCCGTTAACGGGACCGACGACTTCCAGCACCATTCATCTCCGTTCTTTTGCCGTGATCGTCGGTTGCATTAGCGCGCTTTTCCACGCAAACTAAGCATGCAATGTGCGGGATTATGTTACCTCCCTTGGACTTGATACGGCACTTGGCGTCGATGCCGATTGGGATGCAAAGGCAATGCGCGTAGGGCATCTATATAACTGCTATCGCAATAAAACTGAGGCATATGACAGAAAACTCGGCAGCTAACATAGTGTGAGACTCAGCCGTAAAGATAAATTTGTAAGTAAAAGTTACTCGCATATTTTTTCTGATGGCTTAGACCAGGGCACGATCACAAATATCAATCTCATCTGTGTTTCCTCTTGCAGGTAGGAAGCAACTGTGTACAGAAAGATTGCTCTATTTGGCTCCAGACCATTCATGTGCCGTGGTCAAGATCGCGTCTGTAGGAGAGGGTAGGTGGTTGCGATTCACTCCTAAATATAACATAGATTATCCTAAATTACTACGACGCTTCACGCCATGGCGCGAAACGACCATTCTGAGTTTATAACCACGTTGATACTTCATCTGTGGCCACCAGATAATGTATATCAGGCTCTCACGAAGGAACTATCACTGCTTCCTGGTGTTGCGACTGATCTGCTGCAAGAGCCGACCAGCGGGTAGCGATGTGCTGAGCGGAGAGGTCGAACCGCAGGCCCATGGACTTCATGAGAAGAGAGCTGAGGCAGAGACAGACCAGTGATGAGAAGATTGAACAGGAGTTTATTTATACCTTTAGGACGATAGAATCCTGCCGAGAGGGGTCTCGGCGACTCTTTATATACCAGTTGATGTCCCATACATAGAAATGACTAATCACTGCACGAGCGTCCGCTTGAAGGGATCGTCCCTCCAACGCCCACGGTCACCGCCTCCAAGAGGGCATCCAACCTCTCTCCATGTCCGCCTTCAGTGAAAAGGGAGGGGGAGGGCTTTTAGGGGCGAAGCTCCTTAAGGCGGCACCCGTTCGTCCCTCGTAGTCGTCGTAGTCGTAGTAGTAGTAGTAGTAGTCGTAGTCCGTAACAAGTCTTACGCTTTGACCTCCAAGGTGGTGCCGGTGGGAGATTTTTCCTGTGCGTTGTTGAACAATAAAAAATTCGCAGCGTGCGCGTTAACTAAAAGCCGAATTCTTCTGTCTCTCATTCCCCATTAGCAGCCATTGGAATGTTCCAGCAGGAAACGTTAGTAGAAGTAGAAGTGTAAGTGTTAGCTAAAAGCCGACTTCTTCTGTCTCTCATTCCCATTAGCAGCCATTCTTTACCTCCAAGGTAGTGCCTGGTGAGATTTCTCCTGTGCGTGATTAAACAATAAAAAGTTTGTTCAAAACGCCGTTGATTGATGAAATAAACCAACGAAAGACGCCAGATGTTTTGTAAAAGCAGAACGAAAGAACGCCAGATGTTTCTAAAGCAAAACGAAAAGACGCCAGCTGCTTAACGAAAGACGCCAGATTTTTCTAAAGCAATGGTTTTCTAAACAATGAAAATTCACAGCGTACATGTAAAATTAAAGTGAGCTGCAAGTCGTCATAACTCATCGAACCTCTAGTATAAACGCGCCCGATCTCACGTCGGTGATGATGTACTGGGCAGAATTCACGGAAGATTCACGGTTTACCGATGAACCTCCGCAGCTTCGCCCACTCATCATCAATCACTCCGTGGATATGCTGTGATTTTTTTCTTCTTGAAGCTGTCAGGCTTTGACGAACAATAGGATTGGTGCCAATGCATTGGTAAACAATGGGGTTGTATTGGTGAACAATCAGTTTTGAGGGCATCACTGCGCCACTGCCGCCCTGCAGCTAAAGCGGCTGCTCCAGAGGAAGACGGCAGGCGTGGGCGACAACAATGTTCACCGCGGCGGAGTGTGGGGTGCTCCCCATGTCCATGTCCAAGAAGCCCGAAAGACTATTCTGGGGACAGTTGGCGCAAAGCTTTGCAATGGCTTTTTAATACCGCACGTAGAAGAGTCATTTGGAGGCCACATGATCGGTTATCGACGAGTCCCGCGATGAGACTACATGGTCTGTTGACCCGCACAAAGACACTTTTTGTACTGGCAACGCTAGCTATGCACTGGCACTGGTAACACTAGCTTTTGTTAGACAGGGCTGATCAACAATTAGTCGCAAGTAGACAACATTAGCCCGTTGTTAGGCAGACCTATCAACATTAGCTGGTACTGCCTTTACGAGTACCATGCCCCCTAACTACTCGCTTAGACTGTACAACCTTACATGTTAACGTTACCAATTAATGGAGATTAGTATATTTTGGTTGTAATTTACGTCATAGCTTTTGGAGATGTTTTTTGGACCTCTTCCACCCACGTTCTAAGCGGGTATGATTATGTTATGTGATAACTTCTCACCACATAAATTTACGATATTTACTCATTGGGCGTGTTGGTGCATCATAATGAAGGATGAACAGTGCAGGAGCGTAAGAAATCAGGACAGAAAGAGCGATAACTACCCCTTGAACCCCTAGCCGATAAAACAGCGGCTAACACAGACACATATTTTATATATACAGGGTGTTTCAAAAAATGTGTCTAACCTTCTCAAAAAATCAGGAAAATGCGATATTTGACTACTGCCTTCAGAATTGGTTTTTCTGTAGTGGCAGGGATTTTAAGATGGTTAAAAGAAATTATTGGGGACTGTAATTAAAAAAAGTTAAATTAATTAACTTTTTAATTATTAGAGTTAGGTCGTTGTGTCAAATGGGAGGATTGAAGTTCTTCATGTCAGAAACACAACCCAACTTTGAAATTTCGAGAAAGTGGCATCTAGTAATAATTACGAAGTAATGAAATTCAACCAAATTCAATGGCGAAACCTAAACAGAAACATGAAAGAACGCAACTGCCACATTCTTCTGAGACGTCCAAAATGAGTGAATGACTTTTTCTGTAGCGCTAGGCGTCTTAAGATGGTTAGAGACATGACTTGAGACAGTAATTAAGAAAGTTATATTAATTAACTTTTTAATTAGTGCAGTTAGGTGACTGTTTCAAATTGGGGAATTGAAGTTCTTCGTGCCAGAAACCCATCCCAACATTGAGATTTCGAAAAAGCGGCATCTAGTAATAATAACGAAGTAATGAAATTCAACTGAATTCGATGGCTTTCGCTGTTGAAAGCCGTCGCATTTGGTTGAATTTCATTACGCCACAACAATTACTTGTGGACGCTTTTTCGAAATCTCAAAGCGCGGATTGTTTCCTCGCATGAAGAACTTCAATTCTACCATATGACATAATCACCTAACTCCACTAATTAAAATTACTGTCCTAAATGATGTAATTAACTACCTTAAGATTCCTGCCGCTACAGAAAAAGCAATTCTGAAAGCCCCGAGCAAATATCGCATTTTCCTGATTTTTTGAGAAGGTTGGACACACACACACACACACACACACACCACACACACACACACACACACACCACACACACACATATATATATATATATATATAATATATATATATATATATATATATATATCATATAATATATATATATATATATATAATATATATATATATATATATATATATATATATATATATATGTGTAACGTTACAAAACAGAGACGGTCGTGGTTCAGTGCATGCATTATTCTAATGCACGCGCACTCTTCTTCGTCGCCTTCTCCTACCATCGCTTGTTCATACGTTACACTTTTCCCCTCTCCCCCCGAGAAAGTCGCAGTTCAGAAGGTACACAAATAACGCCGCAGTTTGCTAACATGAACAATATCAGAGTTTCTACCTAAAGGAAACACAGAGCGGTTGATCTCGTAGTTCACTGGTGAGACCTTGCGTAGAATCTTGTAAGGACCTTCCATGATGGAACTCAGTTTGCCGTTGTTGGGATGCCATGGTGTCTCGTAAAGGACGAAGTCACCGACTTGGAACTCAATCGGGAGAAATTTCCTATCATAGACGACTTTGTTCTTATTGTGGTAGGCGATGGAATTGTTAACCGCAGCTTTCCGCGCTTCTTCAACAGTTTCTTCTCGTTGTTCCAGAATAGTTGGATACGATGGAATTCCATACATCAGGAATGAAGGTGCGTAGCCAGTAACTTCGTGGGGCGTTCTGTTGTATTCGTCTATTACTTCCGAGAGCAGTTTTGTCCAACACTTCTGTGGCTCGTCATTGATCTTACATTTAAGTCTGGTTACAATGGTCTGGTTTGTCCGCTCATTCATACCATTGCATTGCGGATGATGAGATGAAGTGAAGAGTTGATGTATTCGGTTGTGCTTTAGGAACTGCTTAAATTTTCCTGCAGTGAATCCCGTTCCACGATCTGAAAGGAACTCCTTGGTTTTCCCGCAGCACAAATGGTTTTCAGGCATGAGATGTAGGCGTCACTGTTTTCACTTTTATGAGCGAACGCCCATACGTAGCGAGTAGCATGATCAATAACCAAATGGATAAACCTTTTTGATGAGCCGTATCCAGAAATCCTCCAATGGTGTCCATTGCGAAGAGGTCAAAAGGCTCTTCAGCTGGAGGCAGTGATTCAAGTGGTCCCCTACTTCTTGTTTTCTCTTCTTGCATCTCTGGCATGTATCGCAATGCCGAATATAGGTGGCAACATCGGTTACCATATCCGGCCACTAGATTGTGGAGACAGGAGTGACAGTGTCTTCTTCACTCCGACATGCCCGAAATGTTATGTGCGTTCTTAAGAATGGTAGGGCGCAGTTCATGTGGCACATATATCTTCCTTAGTCCTTTTCTTTTGACGATGACTATGTTGTTTTCCATGAATACGGTCCTCTTGGGTGCTCATTGGCGCATCGTTGAAGTTCGTCGTGTGCCAGAAGTTGAACTATGGGGGCTCTGGAGAGTGTATCGCTTCTACGTTGCTTACGCCTTTTTGATGTTTGATGTTGACTTCATACATTGACAGCTTTAAAGACCACAGGAAAGAGACGACCTTGAGGATTCTTAACATTCTCAACCACTGAAGTGCAGAGTGATCCGTTACGACAGTGAATGGCTTTCCGTGAAGGTAGCAATGCCATTTATCAATGGCATCTATAATGGCAAGGCTTCTCTCTCTGTAATAGCATAGTTCATCTCATGCTTCAGTAGTTTGCGGGAATAATAGGCAATGGATGTTCCTTGCCTTTGTCGTCAGGCTGCTTCAGCACTGCACCAATGCCTTCGGCAGACGCGTCACAGTACACAGTACAGGTTACGACCACATCGTCAAAGTCGTTGTTAACATTAGTGAGCTGATGTTGGCTATTATTGATTTCATGGCTCTTTCAAATGTAAGCCGGAGCGTTCTTTAACCCGAACGGCATACCAACCACTCATAATGACCATTAGCCGTGACAAACGCAGTTTTCTGAACGTCATCGGGATGCATTCGGACATGCCAGTATCCGGACGTTACATCCAACGTAGTGAAAAACTCCGCCTTTCCCAAGTGGTCAAGAATATCATCTATACGTGGAATTGGTTAATAGTCGGGTACGTTATGGCGTTGAGCTTGCGGTAGTCAATACATAGCCGAGTACGTCCTTCGCCCTTCTTTCCGCTAAGATGAACCGGTGCGGCGTAGGGGGACAACGAAGGCCTCACAACCCCTTGCTTAATGAGGGCGTCAACTTGTTTGTTAATCTCCGCTTTGTCTGCCTGTGAACATCTGTATGGTGCTCGATGATTGAGACAGCATTGGTAAGTGCGATCCTATGTTGCTCAGTAGTGATGCATCCAATATCTGTTTGGGATTTCGAAAAGATCTCGTCATACTTGTTTAAAAGAGAGTCGAGCACTGCAGATTCACGCTCTGATAAGTTTTCCGAAGTCAGGGTGTTCATCAGCGAGGCTTCAATGGTTTGCTTTTCATTATGATCCGGTAGGTTCAAATTTTGATGTCCTTGCGTCACTAACTGTTTTCCAAATTTACAGAAAGATTGAAGTACGAAGCGCTGTCTAGGCCAAGAATTAATTGCGTTCTCATGCCTCGCAGAACGTGTACATAACTTTCTTTGTTACATTCCCAATTTGCAAGTGAATGTTTACGCGACCCAAAGTTCGAATGCTTTGAAGTAACTTGCTGGACAGCGATGCTTGAGTCTCTCATCAACTGAAGTTTGAGCTGTTTGTACACATCCTCACTGATACAAGTAATGGTTGCTCCTGTATCAAGAATTGCAGTTACTGACCTTCCGTTGATGAGAGCTTTGAAGCGTATTAATGAAACTCTGGGTCGCTCTCCTCGTTTCCCGGTCTAGTCTCAATAGCGGACACGTTGCCGCGGCGCGGACATTCGTTGTGCCAGTGAAACTGCCGTGGGAAGCCAGCAGCAGAGCAATATCTACATTCGTTTTTGTGGGGCACGCGGTCGAGAAGTCAACGTTGGCTGCTGCGGTTTGCTGAAGAGACGTGAAGCTCCTGATGTAGTGCCAGTGATTACGAGCAAAAGAAACTCCTCTCACCCGTTTTAAGGATGTCTCGACCCGTTGAGCAGCGGCGAGCCACTCTGATGACGAGTTGAAAGACAGTCCGGCGAGCGCTAGTTCCACATCAGGAGGAACACCGTCAGTCAGTCCAGAAATGATGTGGCAATCTTTAAGGTCGGCCAAGGAGCCCAGTCGTTTTTTTCTCGTCGTAGTAGTCCTTGATGGTCTGCCCTCCTTTCAGCCGGTAGTGAATGAAGAGACGGAAGGCATCTCCGTCGGTCGTAGCAAAGCGGTTTTGCATGCCGCTCTTGATATCGTCCCATGTCTCGCCTTTTCCGAAAATCTCTGTTAGGTACCACTTGAACGCTTCCCCTTCGATGTATTCGCTGAACTGACTGACCCGATCGCTGTGTGTCCACGATGCCTCGACCGCCTTCGTATCGAAAAGAAGAAGCCACTTGTCGACGGGGACGTCTTCTGGTGTTCCCTTGTACTTCGGTATGTTGAGCGGAGGCTTCGGCTTAGCCGAAGGACTTCTCACGGAGGATCTACTTGACTATATATATATATATATATATATATATATATATATATATATATATGACCTCTGTGCATTAACATAATACTGCGGTAAGTGGTAGACAGGTCAGACGAGTCGACGCCTAAACAGTCTGCTTTGTCTGTGAGGATGCAAATGTCAAAAATGCTTGTGATGGTTTACTGGTGATTCAACGTATGAGCTGTGGTTGCAAGTCTTCCTTTAATGCATCTTGACCGGCTCGGATGCGAAATTATTTTAGGACTTGGCCTAAACTGTGTCATTCTGTCTGTGTTGTTCTCATTGTGTCACTCGGTTCTTACTGTTTTCTGATAAAGAGGTTGACCGCCTAAAGAGGCGACTCATTGCTTGTACGTGGTGCGAATTGCATGTATATTAGTTGCTCTTTATGGCGTAAAACATGCTGGAAATTAGCGCTGATTATTACACGGATTCTTCTAACGTGTTTGCGCTATTTATTATCATCCATTACCATATTTGCCAACATATTACGGGCTCGAGGTCATGTTAACGTACCGTTGGTTAATATTATCTACAACCTAATGAAACCAACAGACAATGAAGCCAATGAAAGTATAGGTGCATTATTTGCAGTCTTTAACTGTAATGTGGTAATTACGATATAAGTGTAAATATATTAAAGTCAACAAAAAGACCACTTGCCGCTGGTAGGGCCCGCGAACCTATCACTTTCAGACATCGCATCCGATGCTCTAGCATTTAAGCTAGGGTGGTGGTAGCGCTCCCGTCCACTTTATTGGATATTTCTGTGCACGTGAACCTAAGAGTGTAAGCCACCGCCGCTCGTAGCCATCACGACGAGTGTGGAACAGTCATTTTTGCCAGCTGGCGCCATTTTCTTCTGTCGTTTATAGCTAGCGTCTAAATCCGGCAGAGTTGATGCATATATGTAGTATGCGAGGAATTATTGCTAAGCTGCCAGCTCGCAAAATCAGAAGACAAGATCAAGTGCTGCGTGACGCCAGCTGGCAAAAAAGAGCGTAGCTCAATTGGTAGTGCGTCAGACGCGTTATCCGAAGTGTTGTAGCTTCGGTAGCGACCAGCGGCAAGTTGTCTTTTTGTCCACTTTAATTTCTTCACATTTATATCGTGATTACCGCATTACAACCAATGCCCTAGCCAGAAATTTCTTTCTGGGGGGGCACTCGCTGAATGTGGTCTAGTGGTTATGGCGCTCGACTGCTGACCCGAAGGTCGCGCGATCGAATCCCGGCCGCGGCGGCTGCATTTTCGGTGGAGGCGAAAATGTTTGAGGCCCGTGTACTTAGATTTAGGCGCACGTTAAAGAACCCCAGGTGGTCGAAATTTCCGGAGCTCTCCACTACGGCGTCTCTCATAATCATACCGTGGTTTTGGGACGTTAAACCCCAGATATCATTATTATTACTCGCTGAATGCCTTGACTATTTGATAAGAGCACCTAATTTTATCATTTCTTCTTAGTAGAACACCTTTGGTTGGTTGGTTGGTTGGTTGGTTGGTAACAACATTATTGATGGTCCGGCAGAGCTTTCGCCGACTGGGCTTTATATCTCCCACGTGGGGACGTCGAGGCCTTGCCTCACCGCCGCCTCGCGGGCCTGCTGGACAGCCCAAAGTTGGTCGCCGAGGCTGGGGCTGCGCAAGGCAGCGGCCCACCGCGGCGGAAGGGTTCCGGAGTTAGCACCTTCCGGATTTTTGTCACAGTCCCAGAGCATGTGACTCCTCTATCAAAATTTCGGGGTGGAGGCCCTAGCACTCCCCCCCCCCCCCCCCCGTCTTTTCCTGGGCTACGGGCCTGACCTATATAGTGTCCTTGGCTTTGCTTGACTCTTGGTATCATTAGGTTGCACAGAAAAAAACTAGGTCTTGATGAAATACAAATTCTTGGTTACTTAATATTAGCTATCTTTGGCTTTATGGTTAGCAATGTCGTCTGGTGTTGCCTCAGATTGGCTACGGTTGGGGAATCTAGCATTTTAATTGTGGAATGAATGAATGTGACCTTTATTGAAATAAAAGACGACTCTTGGTCGCTGTTGGGGATAAGGTGGGAATGGGGTAAGGGGATTAAAGGGTGATGAACATCTTCACGTCACGTGCTCGCACGAATCAGTCGACCTCTCCTACACCACTCGAAACAGGCCACTTTGACTATACCGTATGTTGCGATGCACACACTTTCAGAGGCTGTGCCGAGCAGATTTAGAACATCTTATTTGGACATGCGCAGCTTTCTCAAAAGGCAGACGCCACATTGAACACCTGCTGCACGCCGACATGACAGCTTAACGTAACTTAATAAAGTCTGACCATGAAGCCCCCAAAAAATTTAATAGTGGAGATACTCGTGACTGGCTCCCACCTTCATTATACCTATATGGTGAAGTAGCGCACTTTTGACGGGGACAAAGGGGACAAGAAGGACACGACCAAGTAGGTCGAGGAAGGTCCCCTTTGTTCCCGTCAAAAGTGCGCTATATCACCATGTAGGTATAATGATCAAACAGCAACTAGCCCAACTCTTGACCTTCATGTTCTTACATCTTATTTTAGCTTTCTGCTGTTCCGGCCATTGCGTTCCTGAAAAACGATGATTTTGTTAGGTAAACATGATTATTTTTGAAAGCCCAATTTCATTCCTATATAAAACTACGCAGAAATATCATCCCACGTTTATGACTTTACCCAAGTGCACAGTCTTGCTTGCTGATGTAGTTCCAAGTGATCTACTACACGAAAAAGCGTCTACACCAACAGGAATGGTAAGCTGTGCTGGAACATTACCTGCTTTAAAAATCCTTCACATAACACTGGTTCAGTTCGCTGCTGAAGTCTGGTATGACACTCGCTGATTTGCCATGTTTTAGCAATATTAAATAAACGTTCCTATAGTGGAAAGTACGACAAGGTGATTAAAAACAAACATGAAGACTGGAATAAAACTCTTCGCGTTAAAAGCGATGACTTTGTGTGCTTGCGCGGGCTCGGAGTAAGGTGATCAGTGGTCACCTACATTAATTGCTTAAGGATATTCTGAAGTTCGTTAGCCCATGGCCCGATTGTCCGCACCGCAAATAATCAATCTACATCTTGCCACGTGGTCTGAACCCCTACCTTGCCCTACAAGGCCATTTGGGAGCGTTTGTACTTGTAAACCGCTGTAACGCTGTGTATTGCTCAGTAGCACTATGGCCGACTGTCACAGCAGGGCACTGACTGATCTCCTAGTAGCACACAATGTTGACACAACGTTGAAGCAAATATCTGAATGTGGCGACAATGTCGTGTCATCATTTGGCGCTACTAGGGGAGTACGAGCGGAGATACCGATAGATGCGCTGTTGACAAAAACCCACTAGCGTTAATCTGCTTTGCCACGTTAGCAGTGATTTACTCCGTGCACGTTTTAGGCCGATTTGATCTTTTCTCTAAGGGATTGCATGAAACATCAGAGTGAACCGCGAATTTCCTTTCCTGAGGGCTTTGACAACAGCATTCTAGATGGAAGCGCAAATGTATTTTACTTTTCGAAAATATCCATGTTTGTTTCAAAAATATATGTCATCCATTACAGTGTGGTGATTCAGTGGTTATTGTGAAACCAGATTTTCAAAAAGTTGGTACGCTATATTGCTCGGAAAATAAAAGAGGGTAATTAAGCTGCCAACTGTATATATTCTGGTCGCTGAACGGACGACCGTGAAAAAACGCAATAAGCTTACGACGCGTGGAATATGTTTGGGATGAATTTGAAGAACTAAAAATAAAGCACTAAAAATTACGTACCTCAAAATCATAAATCATCTACATGAGAAGGCGGCGGTAACATTCGAAATTTTCATGCTATTAGTGTCCATCTGACCAGAATCTTCTTTCTACTTCATTTTTATATTTATTCGCTACTCCGCTAAACTTCCCTTTTTTTTCCTCATTTCTAGGTAATGAAGTCCGTTACGATCTCCGCGTGCGAGATTCTTCAATACGAGAAAGACCCCAAGCAGAATGTGAACTGCGTTTTACTCGGGCAGCCAAAGGACGAATGGTATACCATATTTATAGCTCATACTGTCGACAGGCGTACAGGACATTGAGATAAATACCTAGTAACGTTAATAAACTAAAGATGGTCAATCTTAAACCAAGCTGCCCTGCTGCTTACGGTTCAATATTAATATTTCTGTTGGACGGATTTGCGTTTCTTCTTGAACATGTGTTGTGATCTTTTAATTCGTGTCCTATCTGCGCACACGTGGCAACATAAGGGCCGCATATTACTCGGAGAGTAGGATCTTCGCGTATGAGAATGAAAAAGAATCTATAAAAAACCGGACACATCGGGCTCCGCAGGATTACGAGAGTTTGTTACTTCGGCATTCATGTTTGAAATAACTAAAAATGTATTTCTCTCCGAATTAGCCAACCAGTATACGAAGTGTCTTGACTGTGAGAGTACCACAATCTTGGATGAATGCTAACATTATCCCAATTCATAAGACAGCGGATGGCCAAAAAACGTGAAAAATGAGAAGTGATCTTTGTATTACCAGTCGATGTATTGATCCTCCCCGGCCCCCTGCAACAGCTTTCCGCAGCTAACGTCGTTCTGCGCTGCCTTCATGATAGGAGGCATAGCAAGCTTTCTCTACCTCACCTGGTTTTGTTCTCTACAAGCAATTTACCAAGATAATAGCTAATACAATAAAGGCCACCTTCACGGCTGTAAGGTCCAAAACAAAGAACACAGACAAGCAATTGTAAAAGAAACAAGCCTAAAAGTAGCAAAGCTGTACCCAGGCAGTGCAAAACCAGGTGAGGTGGAGAAAGATTGCAATGCCTCCAATCATGGAGGTCGCGCAGAACAACGTTAGGTGCGGAAAGCTTTCGGAGGGGGCCGGGAATGACCAACGCACTGACTGAAAAGAAAAAAAGGAAGATTGCTGTCGCCCTCGAGACGTCCTAGACGAATGCGTAAGGGACGCTGTGAGCTTCTTTAACGTACGATGAATATGCTTGCAGTACGCTAGTGATTTTTTTTCTCTCGTTCATGTCCTAGCTCTCAATTAAGGTAGATTTCAGGGCTCCCCTTTAGGTGGCACTGCCACCGCCGATAGAAGTAGAACAATGTACGCAACCATCAAACTACGTTTATTCCAGCTAGCACAAGCTTCCGTTGCCAGAACAAGAATCATTTGCAATACTATCATCCACGTCTCTTCCTCGTGCTTCCGATGCTGGCCCATTGCCCACGTCAAATAAAAGAGACAGTATTCTGTTGTCCTGCTTATGCATCAGTTGGTTGTTGATGGGTACGCTACTTGAATATCGGAGTACAACAACTGATAAATGAAATATTTCGGGACCGAAACAGATACCTCGAACAGTCGCTGAGAGGCGAAGTAGCTTTTAAAGTGTGGAGAAAACATCGCAACAATAGCATTCTCACAGATCACTGCTTCAGCGTTCGTGTGAGCACATGCACAGTTTCTGAAGCAGAGTTCCAGAAAAAAAGGCTATTCGTCATCTACAAAAAAGGCACCAATTGTAGTCGCTATTATAGGTTCTGCAATAAGTGTTTCATGAATTCAAACAGCAGCAGCATTGAGCAATGGGACAGGACGAAAGGAATTGAGTATGTAGCACAGCATTTTTTTGCAGAAACTTATGACACAACCGCAAGCGAAAAAGGGGAACTGTACGGAATAGCATCACTTGTTCATGTGACTGCACATATGATAAAAAAGAAGGCGTACCAAACGGAAAACCTTGCGGATCACTTTTAGAACGCGAGCACCTTGGCAAGTAGCTATCTATGAAAATATCTGCTTGCTTCGGTAAGTGCCTGCCTAGAGATCAGTGCGCAAGCGCTCACACACACACGTACACACACGCACACACTGGCCATGAGCGTAGGGCTGAAGCTTTAGCTTATGCAAAAGTGCATAAATCATAACAAAGATTGCTTGCCAAATCGTAAGGAAAAAGACAATCATTGCGAAGGTAAATTGATCACAAACAATTAACAATTGATGAAGAAAATATTCGTAGTGCAATTGTTTGAACAAGGGAATTACCGTTCTCATTGTAAGATGACATTTATGAATGCTCTTGGCGAAACCTTGGCGTCGGGCTAGGGGGTCTGTTGTGCAAATTTCTATGCGTGCGATGTACCGATTTCATTTCAGTCGAGAAACAGCATTATCCCAACAATGCTTCACTGCTGTATGCACTTGTTCCTTGCTGGGCGGGAAGACAATGTGACCATTTCTTTGCTAAACGATGTAGAAGTCAGGATAGTTTTGCTGTGAGCTCGCAATTATACGAAGAAAAATAGCCTCAAACAGGATGCACAGAAAACTCGTGGCCGGCATATTCGTTCTTCTTATCGTTGACACTGTTCCTTAGATGCGAACTTCCCCGGATCATCATTTGTGCTTCGATATAAAAAAGGTAAGTGATATATTTTGCAAGGTCATGTAACGCGCGGGGTGATAGAAAAACGGGTTTGCAGCGATCGCCATTAACTTTTTTTGTAACGTTGTCATATTGAAAAGAACACATAAACCTGTCGAAATTTAAGCATACGCAGTAGATGGTCCAATGCATGGTTCGAGTAAGATACGTAGCTTCCACTGTCACAAAAAAACAAGAAATAAAACAAGGTAAATGGTGAAAAAAGAATTGCGAATTCTTTAAAGCGAGAACGCCATAAAATGCCACCAAGAAATCACCCTGCGTTCGCGCATATCGACAAAATGCAGTATAAGACTACACGCCAAATAGAAAGATCTTGATGTGAGTGTCAATTAATTCAACAGGTGCTACATCTTTATCAATGATGTACAAAAATGTTAAAAACAAACATTAAAAACGTACGTTGCTCATCATTGTTAGTGGAATGTGGAAACCACGACTTGTGGAAACCACGACTATGCCTCGCCAGTCACCTAGTTGTGACAGAATTAGATAGTAATAGACGAGAACCAGCGTTGTCGACAGTTGGTACTTAGTAATAAATCACACCATCTCCGCTAAAGAGGCACATGAGGCGACGCGAAGCAGCGTTTCGGCATGTCGAGCCCACGTTTCAGAGGGGGAGGAGAGAGGGAAGTGGAGAGGGGAGGGGAAGTGAAGAGGGAGAAATTGGGAGAGGGGAAAGTGGGAGAGGAGGTGTGTGGAGAGGGTTCGCGCATGCGCAGTAGGGGTGGTCACACCGCACACCACCACGGGATTGAACTCCGCCATAAGATGCTTCGCATCTAATAAATATATAATGATGATATGTCAACGTTGTGCAGATGCGTTTTTCTGTAAACACTGAATATACAGTTCAGGGCAAATAACAGAACACTATGCGTGACATCGCGAATAAAAGAATACTAATTCAAGTTGCTTGCTTCTAAGCTTGCATTAGGGCAACGGAAGAGAGCATGTATATTTTCACACTCGGTAATATAATAGCTGACAGCAGTTCTGAAAAGGATTATAAAAAACGATATGGGTGAGGGAGAGCTTGTCTCACGCTCCTATACCAAAGGAAGCCTTTCGAGAAACTCACGCGGTGTTAACGGGAAACTGAAGGTGACAGCGAAGTGGGACGCCTAATATAATACAAACTTATGTCATTGAATTTCTTCGTCCAGGTGAAGCGTTTGAGTTATGTGGTACATCTTTACTTGGCGAATGCGAGATCGCACGTATAGCATCATATCCATTGATGCGTAAACTGTTCGATAACAAAACTGTTGACGTGCAGGCAGATATCTCGCAAGTGTGACAAGGTTCCTGTCATTCATGAGAGCTACTTGGAGATGCCTAACGTTCGGGCATACGGGAGGAACGCAGTGGGCAAAATGGCAGATCAGTGGTGAAGAAAAAAATGCAGTCGAAAGAATGTAGGAAACGCTTATGTGTACTTTTAAAGTGACGGGCTCCGAAAAATAAGATAAGCCTAGGTCTCTTGACGTGAACTTAAGTTCGCGCGACTCTAGCATTTCGCCTCCACTGAAATGCAACCGCTGCGGCTGGGATGTAAATACAGAAATAGGTCTGCAGGTAGCCATTGTATTGAAATCTATGTTCTTATAATATACAGAGATCACCACGGTTTTCTATAAAACGGCCTGAATGATGAGTACCTCGTGCCTTTATCTGAACATGTGGAGAGTGCCAGGTTCAAGGTGTCCGGGAAGGACGTCATCTATAAAGCCCGTCGCTTTTCGGTGCTTACGGACAGGCCTATGTGAAGTCCGCGCATCGCTGTTTGGCTGACGAAAACGTACAATACCTAAAAAAAGAAGCCCAGGATAAGAAATATCTTGACATTTCGGCGCCAAATCAGGGGTCCTTGCTCACAATGAACCAATGCGTGGTGGTATCTACAATAGATGTACCGAATGACGCAAGGAAATTGCGTAGAATCAGTGAGGGGGCCCCGTGCTCGATTTATAGTATTAATAGTTAATTTTGTGCACAGTGCTTCAAGCACCGACGACACTCACAGATGTGTTGTCTTCAGGCGTCGTTTAAAAGAGGAGACCTAGTAAAAAGATGTTGAATAATTTACTGAAACTCAATAACGCGCATGCCACACAGGCTACACAACACGACACAACGCGACACAGGCGAACAGCGAAAGTCTCTCCCATCTACGTGGTCGTCTTTGTCGAATACCACACCAGAAACCACGCTTCTCTTGGTGGCGCCAGTGATGCGCCAACATTCCGCAACTCTGAAAACCTTAACGTCCTCGTTAAGGCGATCACAACAAAGGTCATTGACTGATAATAATAGTAGTAGTAGTAGTAGAAGTAGTACTAGTAGTAGTAGTAGTAGTAGTAGTACTAGACCTTTATTCAGCCAAGTTTATAGGTCGAGCATTTCGACCGCCTGCGCGACCAGTCGATGGCGCCGATCAACTCGAACCAGGTTGTGATGGAAAGAGAAGGGGGGGGGGGGTCAGGGCTAGATTGCTGAGCAGTAGGGCAATATAAAATGCAGTGTCACAGGTGTACATACGTAGAGGAGAATCGCGACAGCAGGGGGTACGATCTGTATTTATCAAGAAAAGGACGAGAGGGCATGATCAGGCAATTCATTTGGATTGGCCGTAGAATTCGAGTCTCTAGCGCAGTGAGCGATGGATGAGGAGGAGGGTAAAGACGCTTGTTAAGTCGAAACTGGACGTATTCCTTGTTGATAGTATGGCGCAGGGTTATCTTCCCATTGTTTTTCATGGAGCTCCCACTCTCTTCCGAAGGTCTGGGCCAGGGAATGAACGGTGCCCGGTGCAATATATCGCGGGAGAGCCGGTGAGCCATTTCATTGCCGTCAATACCCGAGTGCCCACGAACCCATACAAATGCTCGGCCATCCTCTGATCCAACTACATACTGAAGTGCAGATGATAAAAAAACACAGGTTTACTCAAACATGACGCCAGTTTAGAAAACAAAAACACACAAGCACAATGTCCGAGAACTAACGCCAAAGAATTCCTCAGAGAACACAGTATTTCTTAAACTCTTCCGCCTATCTAGACTGGCTTGACGATGTGGAAAGCCCCAAAAATGAAATGGGGGAGAACAGCAAGGTTCACGCAGCACAAGGACATGGCACAATGCCACGATGAATACAATGAAATACGATGAAATACGACGAAATCGCAACACGCAATCTCGTATTTGCGTACATTCGTATTTGCGTACAATCTCGTATTTGCGTACAACGCAAAGTACATTTGCGTTGCAGAAGTTGTAGTAGCGGGTTTTCTTCCTCCTGGGACTCTTCGTACGCGTCACTGTCATGATGTGAAGCTCGGGTTGTAGGGCATCACTTCTTTAGCTGCGAGACGCAGGCGGTTGTTGCAAGTCGGCTTTCCTCTTTATGACGTAACTCAGGGACGCGATAGATGTTCGCGGACAAAACTTGTGCGACAAAGAAAAGTCCATGCCATTTCGACTGACTTTCAGTCTTATTCCCGGCATGTTCAGGGGCCTTGCTCGTAAATACTCTCTTTGTCCATCTTCACAAAGCCCTGCTGGACAGTGTCGTCTGTCACAAACCTGTTTGGCGGAATCCTTTTCGTCCAGTAGTCGTTGACGAACCTGCGCTCTAAATTCCTGGGGCGGTTGCCGTGGGATTTCCATGTCGGCGGGCTGTTAAAGAGCAACTCCGTGAAATAACCACTGCATCTCCACAAATGTGAATCATGACGAGTGGCAAAGCGCTGGGTACCGTACCGCTATATCACCACACGGCACCCGCGAGTGGCCACTGCGAATGTAAATTGAATGACATAAAGTATATATATTGTAGCGAAGCGTTCGAACTTGGTAATGGGTCGTCCTCTCGAGCACCTCCTAGTGGGTCGCCCTCTTCGGCTCTTTTCGAAGAGAACGCAGCTCGCGTAGAGAGTCGGCCCCGCCTTGACTGGCGCTGTATCGTCGAGTATCGCCGCCGCTAATAAACGTGAGGAGTGTCGGGAGCTCTCCAAGACCTTCACTACGCATAACCAAGAGCGGTACGTAGAAGAGCATTCGCGGTGACCACACCACATCTGCGCCCACGTTCCTCCCTGGAGCGCTCGTACGGCTCTCTGTCCCTACCACTGCAAATGGGCTCTCTTCCAAACTACTGCCCAAATACGAAGGCCCCTACCGTTTCGTCGAACGCACATCCCCGGTAAACTACCTGATCGAACCCATAGAACCATCTTCGGACATGCGCCGTCGAGGGCGCGGCATTGTCAACGTGGAGCGCCTGAAGCCTTACCACCACCCCCTCATAGTGACAAGTTGCTAGGTCGCCAGGCGGCTCCCTTTTCGTACCCGGGGTAATTGTAGCGAAGCGTTCGAACTTGGTAATGGGTCATCTTCTCGAGCACCTTCAAGTGGGTCGCCCTCTTCGGATCTTTTCGAAGAGAACGCAGCTCGGACTGAGAGTCGGCCCCGCTTTGACTGTCGCTCTATCGTCGAGTATCGCCGCCGCTAATAAACCTCTTTATCATATATATATATATATATATATATATATATATATATATATATATATATATATATATATATATATATATATATATATATATATATATATATATATATATATATATATATATGGTTCCTCATGGTATGATTCCTATATCGTCTTGAGTTCGCGATTCCGTCGGCTTTGTGGTCTGTGAATTGGAGAGCCATTGGTTCTTCGCGTGGATCTAACCTAAAGTTGGCAAAGACAAGGTCTAAGCGTGTTCCTCGGGTGGTTGTTGGTTGTTTCTAGTCATATGGAATGCATCGTAGAGCGTATCGAGACATCATATGCTGCCTAATTCAGTCGCTGTCCATACTGTCTGCGTCGAAGTCGCCGACTAGTATAAAAGGTTTGTGCTTGTACTTTGTTTCATAATCGTAATTGCAACTTACACACATATCTTTCGCCTTTGGGGAGGAAATGCCGCGGATTTCTCAAGTCGCCTCGGACTCAAGCTCTTACGAAAGCATTTCTTCAGGGTTTCTCGTTGAAGACAAACTGTCAGGCGTGACCATTTCCACATCCCGCTGTGCATATCCTTCAGAATTGTGATAGCCAGATTTGTTGATTTCGGGAACTTCGTGCCTTTAATTATTATTCGATTTCATTTTTATGAAGTTATTTCAGGTGTGTGTTGAGTGCAGCATATGACTTTTATCTGAGACTTTATAATCTTAATCGTAATCGCAACATACACACATATGCTTCGACTACGGCAACAATTTTCTATACATCGTGACAGTGGACAGTGAGAGTCGACGACAAAGCTAGCTCCTATGGTGCTTCGCCTCTAAAACTCGGCTTGTAGCCATGAAGCGCCTCTTGTCTGTACGTTTCTTTATGGCGTTGTTCAGGCTCCACTATACTTCTTTCAAGTGGACATTCTAATCATGCTGCTTAGGATCTTCAAGGGCAGTTGCGCTTTTTCCTCTTTTCATCTCAGGAAGCAAATCACGCCCACAGTGCCCATAAACGACAGGGCTTGTCATAGAGTGATCGGTGGACATGGCGATAAAGTTCACCGTATGTGTTTGAAGTGCAGATTCTTTACTGACCCTGAAGTGCAGTTCAGGCTGCTGGGCTAATGACACTAGGTGAGCAAAAGGACAATCCGTTAGGTGGCAGAAACGAAACGTGCTCCCCACCTTAGCATACATGACGTTCGGCGATTCAGTGACTGCTCGGCTCACAACATGTGGAATCATTGTGCATCGTCCGGGATAATTAGAACGGGAATGTTTTCTGCCGCAAAGTCGTATATGCTCACCTTTGCCTTACAGTGACCGAGGCTAATTGTCACAGAAACATCCTTGCTGCCAAAACAATATATATCAGTTCCTGAACCACCTCGATGCCACATCGCACCGCTGATTACGCACGCTGCACACAACCGGAACTACCCGTGCTAATGAGGCTCACGACAGCGAAGTCATCGTTGAAAGTTACTTCCTTGAGTAACACATAACTGCCCTCGGTGCAAGGAAGTGATTCTCCGACGACGTTGGACTCGTTACGTGAGAAGGCTACGCAGTCGCGTTGCGTGTGGTCAGTTGCTTGGCAACACTGACACTTAAGTTGACAGTCACGTGCTATGTGGCCGTAGACATTGAAGTTGTAGCACTTTCGCTCACCGCGTTGGTTGACGGCCGGCAATCCCAGACGTCGATCTGTTTGTTGGTTTTCGTCGGTCTTGTAGTGGGCAGGCTCCCCATTATCCGGTGACGAACCCGGTGACGACTCAAGTCGTCAGTTGCATGTACCAGAAAGCTCCCGCCATTCTCGTTCGATGCGCTCGAACTCCAAGATGTCGTGTAGTAGGTCGTCTTCGTCGTCAAGCGTACTTCCGAAAAGCACGGTGCACATTTCGCGAGACCTTAAACTCGTGAGCACTTGTTCTCGCTATCGCTGAAGTCGAGATTTACTTCGTGGCAAAGACGCACCTTAGAATGGAAATAAGCTCCTGATTTTACATTATCTGATATAGAGGTGGAAGATATCAGGAGACATGCCGCAAAACAGGAGACACGCTTTTTGCTGAGGTCATAGTCAGGCGCTGGATCTCGTTTCCTGCTGCTTCCTGCGGAGTCTAGTTTTTCATTGAAGCGCTGGTGCAAAGGCTCAGGCAGCCATGCATCAATGCTTGCCCGGTAAGTGCGGCTGCGAGCGATGACGTTGGCCATGCTTGCATGGTTCCCAAAGAGCTCCGTCAGCGCGATTTCGGCCAGAATCCCATTGCCCCTTTCCTTTAAACAGGGACAAATAAAGTTGTGCATTTATTCATTCTTTCCATGACCTCTTTGATGCTGTGGACGAAGGGAGAGCGTAAAGCATGGCATAGCGTTGTATAGTATAGTTTAGGAAGGGAATGGGAAAGGCTAGTGTGGGTGAGGAGCACTGATGTAAGGAGAGGAGGAGGCGAAGAAGGGAGGGGCAGGTGAGAGTGTAAGCCAAAGCATAGCCACGTCGAATAATTGATATTATATGTACATTATAGTATACCAAACAGTGGGAAAGAGAAGTGAGGGTGAGGGGGAGTGATGGGACGGTTAGGAGAATGAAAAGGTGGAGAGGGGGATACATAAAGAAATAACGAAAGAAAGATAAAAGAAACAAGAAAGATGAGGAAAGAACTCAATCTTCGTTCGCGAGGTGGCGATGCTTGCCGGCCAGCCCCGCTGTTTACTCAGATATCACGGGCGTGAAAATGGCTTTAATTTTTTTATAAAGCCGACAGTATCTGGCCGCGCTGGCTAGCAGGGCTGCACTCAAAGTGGCTTTTTTAACTGAAGCGCTCTTATAAAATAGGCGCCTGTAATATTCATGCGAGTCAGCTTCACCTTGGCTGCGGATGAGGATATGAACTTGTGGGCTATTTCCACAGAAACGTGTTGCAGCCACACGGCCAGCACTCGAAAGGTATGAACTTTCGAAGTCACTTGGACTCCAAGAGTGCAGTGTATGGAGTTGTTGCCATGTGGCATGCTCTGCATTACTGCTATTGCAAACTCATACAGTGAAAAGCCCAGGCCACAAATGCAATTGACTACCAATACTGATTGATGCAGCTTGCTGCTTCGCGAAGAGAGTAATTGCGTCCTACAGCGAACCATCGCTCTTCCAGAATGTGTCGTAATCGCCATTCATGAGATCTTGAGAACCTTGAACACATTGTAACGACTGCAAAACTCTACAATAAGTGATGTTCTCAAGAGGTATGACAGAAGTGGCCACGAAAGAAAACCTACGATTTCATTTAAAATATTGGTGAAAATAGGGGGACGTTTTGGTGTAAAATACTGTCACGGTGTATTCTTAGTAAGCGTATAAATTTTCCTGTCAGGACGCTATCAACACTCCACAGCTCGCGGTATTTTGCAAATCAAATAAGCAGGATGATGGGAAAATGTTATGTTTATAGAAATAGCTCAAACTGCGTATGTTTGCAAAGGACAAATGATTGGCACATTAAATTGGAACCTTGTTTTGTGATGCCAATGCGTTATCGAGGTAAAAACATACGCGGCGGATATCTGCACGGCTATATGCGTACGGCTCCGATTCTGCTCATGCTGTGTTTTTTGATCATGCTTTAGGAGATGAAAAACTCGTGAACACAACATGTCGCTGAAGCTGACCTTTAGACTAGCGGGCTTGTCCTCTTCAAGGCTACAACTGAGAAGAAAAGAAGTCCGCTTGCCGAAAAATAAATTCCGGCGACATCATGCGGATTTTTTCATTTCTTCTCCCCTGAACTTCTGCCTTTTAAATGCGCAACACTTTAGGAGTCCGACTTGTCCATCCGTAGGCCTCATATGGCGTAATCACACCCACAATCTCGTGGTCAATAGAAGCCTCAAAGAAGGTTAGCAATGCTCAGAACTGGGTTAAAATAAACGAAGCAGGCCACAAATATATAACGAACAGAAATACGAAGCATTAATAGCAATATTTAATTTTAAAGTGCTAAAACGATTCGTAATCTTCCGGCTGACACCCGAGCCACGCAAGAGCGGGCGCCACAATATGGTTATGAGGGACGTCGTAGTGGAAGGCTCCGGAAAATTTGACCATCCGGTGTTCTTTAACGTGCACTGATATCGCTCAGTACACGGGCCTCTAGCATTCGCCTCGATTGAGTTGCGACCGGTGCGGCCGGGATCGAACCCACGACCTTCGGTTCAGCAGTCGAGCACCCTAACCGCTACACACCGTGGCGGACAATGATAGCAAGGAATACGAAATTTACATAACCAGAAGCAAAGCCAACACAGCGTTCTTTAAAGTATTACTGCGTTTTTATCCGTTCAGTTCGTAAACACATCTGAAAAAATATGGATGTACAAGACAACCACTAAAGGAAATATCATCTGCGAGGTCAATAAAATGCAATCTATGCACCAATCAGAAATTGAATTCAAGAGATCGTTCATACTAAATGGTCGAAGGTAAGGTTATCTGGTGCTTCATTTCCATCTTGACTTATTCTAAGCGATGTTGGTTTTCCCTTTTGCAGGTGCTACGTTCGACTGCGGGGACAGTTCGATCGCTTTTACCAGGACTGGATGACTGTGACGAACACTAGTACAGTAAAAACATGCACTCATTCAATATTAGATGCGAAGCATCTTAAGGCAAAGTTCAATCCGGTGGTGGCGGTGGTGGCGGTGGTGGCGGTGGTGTGCGGCGTGAGCACCCTTACTGCGCATGCCCAAACCCTCTCCACACACCTCCTCTCAACTCCGCCTATCTACTCCTGCGCTCCTCTTCCCCTCTGGTCCTCTCCTAGCCCCGCCTCCGGGGCACCCCAGTACCTTTCGCGCCACGGAAGACGGCTAACACAATTCCTCTCCGCTTGAGTCCTGGTTGTCGGTTGTCATAGCTCACTTACTGTCTCGCACGAAGCGTGTGATGGGCGGGGTTATGCCATTTTTCTCGGTTATGATGCGCAATTTCGGGGCCACGGCCCAAATATACCAGCGGTGTCCATATAATTGTTATCGCAATAAAACTGATGCACATGGGATAAAGTTTAGCTGTTTAAATAGTCTCAGAGCAAGTCGTAAACATAAATCGGCAAATTAAGGTGACTCACATAATGTTATTGCGACACCAATTATGTCGACACTGTCGACGACTTCTTGCCGTTGCTTTCATATTTCCAATGAGGTCCAAATCGGTAATATCACCCCGCGCGTCGTATGTTGTACCCGCGACTAACGCTCGCGAGCGCTGGCAACGAACGCGGCATCAGCATAGAAGAAACGAGCCGGCTATCTGCGTTGCATGGAGGGCGCATGGAGTGCGGTCAAAATGTCTAACAGCATGCGATAACATCACTCCGCGCGCGACGCCTGCCATCGATTGCTCCTCTAGCAGAGAGGAAATGCCCCGCCCGCCCTTCGTCGGGCAAAGAAGCATGAAGGTACCCCAAATGAGGGCGGGGGGTCGCCGATCGATCGGACTAGCATCACCTGTGTTAATCCGACGCTCAACAACGCACATTTGTCAGAAAGGACGGTCGCCGATGTCGAACATGTCCCGAAAGGATGCAAGGAGATAGCGCAGGAGATCAGCATGTAGGGGTGGTAGGTTGGGTGCAATTATCTTTGTTAAGACAGTTTGTTCTCAATGAGTAGTAGGTCAGGTTTGCTCTGCACACGCAGCTCTGTCGCACACGAGGTCTCTCGCCAGCAGGATTTCAGTGAGTGATATGTCACGAGGGAGAACACGCGCACATAGTCCTAAATGCACTAGCAGTGGAATGGACGCGTTGTCCATTACACTAAGGTCAGTGTGCAGGACCGCAACGTTGCGCGAAAGCAGGACGTCGAGATAGGGGGGCACAATATAGTCACCGCTTGGTAAAGGTGGGACGGGTGAGTCGCCTATATAAGTAAGCGTCCGTTGAGGGAGACGAATGTGTCCTGTGAAACAGAGCCGGCTTGGAGGACAACTGGGAGAGTCAACAACAGCAGGTATAGGTACATTCCACCGTTAGGTCTTAGAAGCACTAGATGACGAGGCAATAAGATAGGATATATAGACTTAGACTAAATCCAAGCCAAATTTCACGCCAGGCGAGGACCATCACATCTATGGGCGCCCCATACTTGTTTAAGCAGTGGTTACAAAGGACGATGGAAATCACTACTTGCGTCTACATGTCAAAAAGAAGTTTTCGTTTGCACTGGTAGGCGCATATATACCCCCGTCGCGTCGACGTGATCAACAGATACTAAATGATATATTTGCAACAACTCCAGCACCTTGGATATTGATGGGCGACATTTACTCCCATCATCCACTGTGGGGAAGCGTCAGGACAAATTGAAGAGGCACGAGCCTTGTTGATTTTGCATCAGAGCACGGACTTCAGATGCGGAACGATGGCAGCCAGACTTATCTCCGAGGAGTGGCTTACAGTAGCTGCCTGGATTTGACATTAGTGTCGCATAGTATTGTCACCAAAGTTCAATGGTTCACAGATATTGAAACTCGCGGCAGTGACCATATTCCCCCGTACGTGACAGTAAGAGGTCTGGACGGTTCTCCATCTCCTAGACACTCAACAAGTATTGACTGGGAAGCGTGTGAGATATCAGTGGGGGAGAAGTATATGCACGAACCGCCGGAACCAATTAGGAAGTTATTCGTCATGCGATGGAGACTTCTACGAGGATGTGTCTGAAAGCAATGAGACGTACAGCACTTGACTAAGGGTTGGAGCAACTTCGAGCTATCCGCCGGCGTGCCGAAAGACGATGTAGATGCGCGAAATCTACATATGAACTCAGAGAGTCCAGACACATTCAGAAGCAAATCCGCAAATCTAGCGTCGAATGCACAAACTTCAGGAACAACGATGAGAAAGCTTTTGTGGCTCGATGGATGCCCACAAGCCTTTGTCCCCCGTATGGAGGACTCTTTAAGGCATTCACTCACATCAGCAGCAGCGTGATCGCTTTCGCTGCGCTGGCACTATATCAACGTCGCTCACAGCTTGAGGTTTCTGGTGCATTTTGTGCCAAGATCGCTCGCGACATCTCTATAGCGACAGACCTGTTGCCACACGACGTTCCGGTTGCACACGATAAGCAAATGGAGCTTCCATTCTCTTTGGAAGAACTTCATGCAGCACTGAACACGTTCAGGCGCTCGTCGTCCCCAGTCTCAGATGGAGTGACCTGTGCTGCCTTGCGCCATCTGGGCCCGAAGGCACAACGCTGTCTCTTGGACATCTTCAGTTAATTTTGGCATGGTGGCGTAGTCCCCAACGAGTGGAAGTGCAGCTGCCTCGTGCCTCTCTTGAAGGCCGGAAAGCGTCCGCTGGACTTGGCATCATGCCGGCCCATCGCAACAGCATGCTGCGTCGGCAAGGCCATAGAGAGGATGCAGCTGACACGCATGGAATGGTACCTAGAACATTACAACATCTATCATGATGCAATGGCTGGCGTTTTACCGGGCCGGTCTTCAATGGATAGCGTTACTGACTTGGTGAGCTCCGTTCAGCAGCAGAAAGCTAAGAAGCGGCTCTCGGTAGCACTGTTCTTAGATGTGAATGGTGCCTGTGCCAACGTGACCCCCAAAGCCGTTCTCAATGCTCTCGAAGCAGCAGAACTTGGAGGTCACGTCTTTCGATGGATAAGAAGCTACCTCACAAAGAGATCCATGTTCATCCAAACAGAAGATGGGCCTAGGAACAAGCATTTCACAAGTCGTGGGATGCCACATGGTGGAATGTGATCCCGACTCTTTTCAACCTAGTTCTGGTGGGGCTCACCGAAACGCTGCGATAGACGGCTAACATATCTCTCTACGCTGATTATAGCTGCATCTGGGCGTCCGGCGTGACATGGCCTCAAGTGCGCGCAAGAATACAGAAGGCGCCAACATTGACATCTGCATACCTTCGCCAGCAAGGTTTGACTATCGCTACAGGAAAATGCGCAGCAGTGGCATTTCCACGCATACCGATGTCCTTCTGCCCAGTGTGCATGGAAGGCCAATCAATTGCTTATAAGAACAGCCATAGATTCCTGGGTGTCATCATGGATCGCGACCTAACCCGGAGTGCGCATTCGGATATCCGAAGAGAAAGCTCATTTGCACTGAGCATGTATTTAAGTTCGTTGCCGGAAAATCACGGGGCGCAACCGTGCAATCAATCCTGCAGCTTTATACAGCCCTCTTTCTTGTATTTCTAAGGCACAGCCTTCATGCTCTGTCCAACACGTGCATGACTAACATCCGTGCACTACAGAGCGTGCAAGCCCAAGTACTTCGGACATGCCTTGGCCTTCCAAGATGCTCATCGACAATTGCAAGTACCGTTATCGCACAAGAACAGCCGGTCACAACTAGGATAATTGTCGAGGCGCTGAGAGCATACATTCGGCGTTTATCACGGCTACCTTCAATAGGTTTAGCGTGTTTGCCAGCACGGAGGCCCCATGCTTCGTTTTGCGGTATTGTGACGAAAAACCCCGACCGCTTGTCTTCAAAACTGCGATGCGCCCGGCATTTGCGCTGTGGAGTCTCCGTCAACCTGGCGTGTGCTTATCGGTTCCTGGAATCGTTACGAAGGCACGCATGTCACCGCTAGCCCTGAAGCAGTTGTCTTTGCTTCTGTTGGACGAAACCTACTTTGACCGCATGCATGTTTACACCAATGGCTCCACTAAGCTCTACCGGAGCGGTGGTTGTTCCAACTGTATTGCTACAGTTCAAGTTTTCTCACATCACGACGTCGACCGCAGCAGAACTCGCAGCGTTTCAAGGTGCGGTCAAGTACATTGTTCAGCAGCCACCTAATCGATGGGCATCTCTAGCGACTCGAGGTCAGCCTTACAAACACTACGGTTTGCTTTACGGCACGGATTACACGAACAATCACTGTATGAAATAAGGTACGACTACCATCAAGCGCTCGAGGGAGGAGATGATATTATATTTGAATGGTTGCTGAGTAATGGCGGAATTGTCGGCAATGACCGCGCGGATGAAGCTGCACGATCGGCAAATAACCAAGCCCTGCAGACACCCATATCACTTTTCAGAACATACGCCGCGCGACGACTGAATCACTCGCACGCCATATCACGCTTCTACAATGGAATACGCAGGGTTTTTCGAACGCGCGCCTGTATTCGGCTTTCCCAAAGTTGCAACTTCGTTTGCAAACTTCGCATGCAGTTGGGCGTGGGCATTTACGAACGCGTATTCGTGGCCAGCAGTGCGGCATGCAACATTTGCACCTGCGAGAAGACGCTTGAACATATTCTATGCCACTGCCCATCATAGCAGGCTCAACGGCGTAGTATGGAAGCCAAGCTCCGACACCTGGATTCAAGACCACTCACAGAAAAGAAGATCCTGGGACCTTGGCCTACGATCTCGCATACGCGCAAGGCCACGAAAGCCCTCTTGTGCTTCTTGAGAACCACTGAACTTCACAAGCGCCTGTGAACTAACAGCGCGAGTTCGTGTTGTGTAGTTCCAAGCTAACTGTTCATCCATGTCTTTCTTACTCTTCTTTCTTCTCTACCCTTTCCTTTCTATTATTCCCCTTCCCCCACCCCAAGTGTAGGGTAGCCAACCTAGTCAAAGCTTGGTTAACCTCCCTGCCTTTCCCCTTCGTTTCTCTATCTAGTGACAAAGGAGCTAAAATCTGAGTGCATGATTAATAATTGTTGGGGTTTAACGTCCCAAAACCATTTGATTATGAGTTATACCTTAGTGGAGGACTCCGGGAATTTCGACCACCTGGGGTTCTTTCACGTGCACCTAAATCGAAGCACACGGGCCTCAAGCATTTTCGCCTTCATCGAAAATGCGGCCGCCGCGGCGAGGATTCGACCCCGCCACTAAGCGCATATTTGCTCACCATTCCTTGCGGGTGGATGCTGTGGCCAAGTGCATTGAGCATACTGTAGATAGGAGCCTTTATTAAAGTACCGCCTACTGCATCAAGTTAATTATTAGTTAGATATCGTGTTTTATATGTCATAATAATTACCTTCCATTCATAGCTGCATCTTTGTATCAAAAAGATTTCTAAAGAATTATTGCAAATAACAATCCTAACTATATTTTTCCTTTCAGGTGGGGTGCAACTGTGTACCGAAAGGTTGTTCTATTTGGCTGGAGACTCGTCATGTGCCGTTGTTAAGATCTCGCCTGTACGAGAGCGTATGTCGTTATCGTTAATCTGGAAAAATTTGGCGGCGTATATGCGTGCTCCGCTGCAAATGCCGTGTAAAGACGATAGAGAAGGCACTGCGGGAGATATGGGCACCATCTGGCAATACGTCGGGAAACATGAGCTTGTGCAGAGGGTTTCCTTCCTCCGTGGCAGAGGGCGTTCTTCGGCGCGCATAGGTATTTTCAGCGCAGCCGCGTTTTCAGCGCAGCTTCAGAAACTAGGGTCTTTAGAATTACGTATCTATGTATTTACTATTAAAGGAACGCACCACCTTATACTTACATAGTGATGTTGCGCCCCAGATATGCGTAATATTTACTTTTTGATCGACAACGTTCACAAGTATGAACAGCCGTACAAGTTCAAGATGGGTGGCCGGTAAGCAAGTGGTTCATCTTTGGCCGGGTCGCTGAATCGGGTGACAGACAGACAAACAGAAAGACAGGCAGACAGGCCAAAATTTCTGCGTTTAAGTTCCCCAAGAAGGACTATCGTCTTTATTAATCTGGAAGGTTTTCAGACATTCCGGCGCGGTTTGTGCACATGGGTCGATGCCAGAAAGATCGGCTCTGCCTGTGCGAATACAAATAATGAAAAAAAAAAAGATCACATCATCTCCCGCTAAAGGGTACCATGAGGCGATGCGAAGCAGTGTTTTGGCATGTAGAGCCCGCGTTTCAGAGGGGGAGTGGTGAGGGGAAAAGGGGAGAGGGGGAGGAGAGGGGGGAAAGGGAAAGGGAGGGGGAAAGGGGAGGAGAAGTGGAGAGGGTTTGCGCATGCGCAGTAAGGGTGGTCACGCCGCCAGCCACCACCACCACCGGTATGAACTCCGCTATAAGATGCTTCACATCTAGTGGTTCATTGTACGTAATGTGGTTGTAAGCTTTCTTTTAATGCATGCGCAGTAGTGCGAAAGGATCGTGGCCATCTCGTAGGGCTGCTTGCAGCCAGTGTGACAGCGAAGAAACGATAGACCACGTTCTTTGTCACTTGCCTCGCTACAGCTCGCACAGACTGTCGCCAGCTGCTGTGTTGGCCCGCCTTGACGACAGACCCCTGTCGGAACAGTCGGGGCTAAAATGTCGACCCGAACGGTTTTCACACCGAAAATCAATTAAGGCCTTACTGAACTTTTTGCGTGCCAGTGGCCTATTGAATAGGCTTTAGTACTCTCGCTCTACACCTTCATTTTGTTTATATTTTCTTATCGCGCGCTTGCTCTTCTCTCCGATTTCCTTTCCATCTTTCTTTCCTCCTCCCCTTAGTGTAGGGTAGCAATCCGGGTGCTGCAATTCTGGTTGACCTCCCTGCCTTTCTCTCGTTTATTGTCTCTCTCTTGTATGCCATCATCATCATCATCATCAGCCTGTCTACGCCCACTGCAGGGCAAAGGCCTCTCCCATGTTCCGCCAATCAACCCGGTCCTGTGCTTTCTGTTGCCACGTTATACCTACAAACTTCTTAATCTCATCTACCCACCTAATTTTCTGTCTTCCCCTCACGCGTTTGCCCTCTCTTGGAATCCAGTCAGTTACCCTTAATGACCACCGGTTATCCTGCCGACGTGCTACGTGGCCGACCCATATCCATTTCTTCTTCTTAATTTCAACTATGATATCCTTAACCCCCGTTTGTTCCCTGACCCACTCTGCTCTCTTCCTGTCTCTTAAGGTTACACCTATCATTTTCCTTTCCATCGCTCGCTGCGTCGTCCTCAATTTAAGTTGAACCCTCTTTGTAAGTCTCCAGGTTTCTGCTCCGTAGGTAAGTACCGGTAAGATGCAGCTGTTATATACCTTCCTCTTGAGAGATAGTGGTAGACTACCATTCATGATTTGATAGTGCTTGCCGAATGAGCCCCATCCCATCCTTATTCTTCTAGTTATTTCACTCTCATGGTTCGGCTCCGCGGTTACTACCTGTCCTAAGTAGACGTACTCCTTTACAACTTCCAGCGTCTCGCCACCTATCGCAAAGCGCTGTTCTCTGCCAAGATTGTTCCACATTACTTTAGTTTTATGCATATTAATTTTCAGACCTACTCTTCTACTTTCCGTATCCAGTTCAGTAATCATGAGCTGTAATTCGTCTCCCGCGTTACTCATCAATGCAATGTCATCAGCGAATCGCAGGTTACTGAGATACTCTCCATTAACTCTTATCCCTAATTCTTCCCAATCTAGGGCCCTGAAAACCTCCTGTAAACACGCGGTGAATAGCATTGGAGAGATCGTGTCTCCCTGTCGTACGCCCTTCTTTATTGGGATTCTGTCGCTTTCTTTATGAAGGACTATAGTGGCTGTGGATGCGCTGTAGATGTCTTCCATTATGTTTATATAGGCTTCGTCGATGCCCTGATTCCGCAGTGCTTGCATGACTGCTGATGTCTCCACCGAATCAAATGCCTTCTCGTAATCTATGAAGGCTATGTATAGGGGTTGGTTGTATTCCGCGCATTTCTCTATCACCTGATTGATAGTATGAATATGGTCTATTGTTGAGAAGCCTGTACGAAATCCTGCCTGGTCCCTTGGTTGATTAAACTCTAATGTCGTATTAATTCTGTTAGCAATTACTTTTGTGAATAGCTTGTAGACAACGGACAGTAAGCTGATGGGCCTGTAATTTTTCAGGTCCTTGACGTCCCCTTTCTTATGGATCAAGATGATGTTGGCATTCTTCCAAGATTCTGGTATCCTCCCTGTCGAAGAGACACTTCGTATACAGGGTGGCCAGTTTCTCTAACATAATCTCTCCACCGTCTTTCAACAGGTCTGATGTTACCTGATCCTCACCAGCGGCTTTGCCTCTTTGCATTCCCTTTAGGGCTTTCTTTACTTCTCCTGTTAATACTGGTGGGATGTCAGATTCCTCTGGGATATTACTGCTTCTTACATTATCAACCTGACTGTCTCGGCTGCTGTACAGATCTCTGTAGAACTCTTCCGCTACCTCAACTATTCTATCCATATTGGTTGTGACCTTGCCATCCTTGTCCCTTAATGCATACATCTGATTTTTGCCTATGCACAGTTTTGTCTTCGTAGCTTTGAGGCTTCTTCCGTTCTTTAGAGCATGCTCAATTCTCTCCATATTAAACTTTCTTATATCGGCTACTTTACGCCTATTGATCAACTTCGAAAGCTCCGCCAGCTCTATTTTGTCTGTTGCATTTGAGGCTTTCATAGCTTGACGTTTCTTAATGAGGTTTTTCGTCTCTTGGGATAGCTTACCAGTGTCCTGTCTAACGACTGTACCCCCGACTTCCACTGCACACTCCTTAATGATACTAGTCAGATTATCATTCATTGCGTCAACGCTAAGGTCGGTTTGCTCGGTTAAAGCCGCGTACCTATTCTGAAGTGAAACTCTGAATTCCTGTACTTTCCCTCGCAGAGCTAGTTCATTATACGGCTTCTTGCGTATCAGTTTCTGCCGTTCCTTCCTCACGTCTAGTTGAATTCTAGATCTTACCATTCTATGGTCACTGCATCGGATCTTGTTAACTACTTCCACATCCTGTATAATGCCCGGGTGGTCGCACATTATGAAGTCTATTTCATTTTTAGTTTCGCCATTAGGACTCCTCCACGTCCACTTACGAGTAGTCCGTTTTCTGTAAAAGGTATTCAAGATCCGTAAATTATTGCGTTGTGCGAACTCTACTAGTAACTCCCCTCTGGCATTTCTAGAGCCGATGCCATATTCCCCAACTGCATGCTCTCCAGCCTGCTTCTTGCCTACTTTTGCATTAAAGTCGCCCATCAGTACAGTATACTGTGTCTTTACCCTACTCATTGCTGATTCTACGTCTTCGTAGAAGCGTTCAACCAGTTGATCATCATGGCTCGATGTAGGCGCGTAGGCCTGTATCACCTTCATCCTGTACCTCTTATTAAACTTAATCACGATACATAAAACCCTCTCATTAATGCTATAATATTCCTCTATATTGCCAGCTATATTTTTATGAATAAGGAACCCCACTCCTAGTTCTCTTCTGTCAGCTAAGCCACGATAGCATAGGACGTGTCCGTTCTTCAGCACTGTATAAGCCTCCTGTGGTCTCCTAACCTCACTGAGCCCTATTACATCCCATTTAACACCCTCTAATTCCTCGAATAGTACAGCTAGACTCGCCTCACTAGATAAGGTTCTAGCGTTATATGTAGCCAAGTTCAGATTCCAATTGCGGCCTGTCCGGACCCAGAGATTCTTAGCACCCTCTGCTGCGTCGCAGGTCTGACCGCCGCCTTGGTCAGTTGCTTCGCAGCCGCTGGGGACTGAGGGCCGAGGGTTAATTGGTATATTCATGTGGGAGGTAGTGGCCAAGTACTACACCAGGGTGGCCAATCCTGCTCTGGTGAGGGAGTGCATTGCTGGCTGTGGTCGCCAGTGAGGCTGCACCCCAGGCCATTTACACAATTCCATCATCACGCGGATTTTTTTTTAATCCGGTTGGGAATTGTCCGGCACCGGGATTCGAACCACGGACCTCTTGCATGCGAAGCTGATGTTCTACCCACTACGCCATCGCTGCATGTATGCCATAATATGGAGGAAAACTTGATTTTAGGTCTTGGGCTAGACATTTGAGCACTGATTTATTTCTGTTGGATAATAAGGAGGTTTACCTCCTAAAAATGCCATTTTTGCTGTTACGTGATGTCACCTAATTGTTAATGAACCGCTGTTTATCGAACACTGGAAGCTAGCGCTCATTGTGTCCTGGTTTGTTATGACGCATTTGCGCTATCGTTTATCATTGATTGCCATATTTACGCGCAAAATACGGACACTAGGTCATGTTTAATATGACACAGTTCTGGCTACATGAACAATGGCGGCTGTTTTTGCGTTAGATTGGCTACTCTTGGCGAATCTCGCATTTTGAAATTTGAGGTACTCATCAGTTTCTTTTTTAGGTCTTATTTTAGCTCTCTACTCTTTCTACCATTGTGTTCCTGAAAGTGATGTTTTTTAGATAAACTAACGATTGCTTTTAAAAGCAGATTTATTTTTCATATAATTCTACCAATAGTACCATCCCGCGTTTGTGTTTCCACCGAAGGGCATTGTGTTACTTGATGCTTTCTTCTCAAATGATCTGCCATACGAACAAATGTCAGCATCAACACCAACACGTCTTTGTTCTCGTAACGCTTAGCGAAATGACGTAATAATAAGCCATGCTGGATTATTAACTGCTTCAAAAATGTTTTACATTACATGGTTGATTTCGCTGCTCACTTCTGATATGTCACTCTCAAAGTTACGTTACAGCAGTATTAAATAAAGGTTCTTATATAGGAAAAGTGCGGCGAGGTAATTCAAGACAAAGATGAAGTTTGTGGAGCTGCGAGCTTCTGCGAGCTTCTGTGCTTGCACACGCTCGGAATGGGGTGATCAATTATAACATAGTTTAATTTGCTCAGAAGAATGCCATCCACCATATTGTTGGTATGGGTGTACAGCTACGCTTGGAGTTTGCTGAAGTCCCGTTTATCAACGCTGCAAATAATCAGCCTACAACTGGTCAAGTGGTCCGAAGCTCAGCTTGTCCTACGAGGCCGTTTGAGAGCGCTGGAACTTGTAAGCCACTTGTAAAGCTATTTATTACCCAGTAGCACGATCACCGAAAGCAGAGAAACGACTCGAGTACAAGCGGCGATCCCGAGAGACGCGCTGGTAATGAAATCCTACTAGTGTTGTTCCTCTTCGCTACATAACCGCTGAATTTTCGTGCCATTATTTTAAACTGATTCATTATAATCTCTATGCGAATCTAGAGAAGATCGGAGTGAACCGCTATTGGTTTTCCCTTAGGGCTTTGACAGTGGGGTTGCCGATCGAGACGCAAATGTTTTTTTTTCGTTTTGAAGATATCGATGGTTGTTTCAAAATTGTATGTCATTCTTTACAGCTTGGCAATTCAGGGGGTCATTGTGAAACCAGACTTACAAAAAGTCGAAGGGATATATTGCTTGGAAAAAAAAAACAGGGAAGTCTTGTTACTGAAATTTATATCTACTTGCCGCTCATGGGAACGAGTGGGTGGCCGTTAAGAAATACAGAAAGCTTACGGGACGTCTATTATCTTTGGGGTGAGCTTGAACAAATAAAAATAAAACTCAAACTTAACATAACTAAGAACTAGAAATATTGTCTACATGTCAAGGCGACAATAAGATTTGAAATTTTATTGCTATTGGTACTCGTTTTATGAGAAGCTTCTTTCTACCTCATTTATATATGAGGCTTTAAGATTTATTTGGTACTCCGCTAAATTTGACATTCTTTTTCTTCGTTTCTAGGTAACAACATCCGTTACGATCTCCGCGTGCGAGATTCTTCAATACAAGCGAGACCTCATGCAAAATGAAAACTGCGTTTTACTCAGGCTGCAAGAGGTCAAATAGTATACCGTATTTATAACTCGGGCTGTCAAAGGCATCCTCAGGACGTCCAGAAAAATACGCAGTGAACTTAATAAATGACATATTGCCAAGCCTTAACCTAGATTCGCTGATGCTTCTCCATGGGTTACTGTTCAATACAAATCAATCAGTCCGATAGAGTTTCGTGTTTTTTGCGCATTTCCGCTGCCATCTCTTGAACAATTTCCTATCTCACACACACCTGAATAAACATTACATGTGCAGATTACTCGGCGCGTTTGACTCTGCGTACTACATTGTCACGTGGTCGTGACGTCGACGAAGACAGCAGTCGGCGTTTGCAGGATGAAACTGTTTATTTGGCCGAACTTGTGGCCGGAAAATGAGAACTAGAGCTACAGCAATACACGCTGTACAATGATAGCGGCGAACAGGGCGTCGTCCGTCGATCAACTGACAAGCGGTCAATCGCGTCGGCTTTTATACAGGCGGTATCGAACTTTCCAGCAATATCGCTGGTGGCGGCGTTATCATTAGACAAAGCTGGAACATTCGCGTGCGGGGCGCAATCTTAACAGAACGATCTACTATAGACGTGAAGCTTCTCGAACAATGCTTCGCGCACAGCGTCGAGCGTTGATAGCCGTCCCTGCCGGTCAAACCCGAATACATCAAAACAAGACAAGAAGTGGGCGTGGCAATATAAAAAAAAAGACACCGGGAACCGCAAGACTACTAGTGGCTGCTACTCGGCATTCGTGTTTGAAATACCCAGAAGTTTGTTTCGCTCAGAGACCCGCCGTAGTAGCTTAATATATAGGGCGTCGCGCTGCTGAGCTCGAGGGCGCCGGTTCAATTCCCAGCCACTACGGCGGCATTTCGATGGGGGCTTAGTGCGATGAACACTCGTGCGCTTAGATTTAGGTGCAAGTCAAAGAACGCGAGGTGGTCAAAATTAATGTGAAGTCCCCCACTATCGCGTGCGTCGTAATCATATCGCGATTTTGGCACGTAAGATCCAAGCCTTATTATTACTTCGCTCACAATTAAGATTTCGCCTCGCATAATATTTCAAAGTCTTTGCTACGTTTACTTACAAAAAAAAACAAATTTTAGTGCGCATTTGTGAACAGTATGGTCATGTGCACTAGTAATAGGAAGGGAAGCATAATGTCGTGTTCAGTGACATCAAAAAAAAAAAATCTCACAGGGTCCCTTATGCATTCACTTAAGGCGACTCGAAGGCGAAAGCCATCTTCTTTTCAGTCGATGTATTGAGCCTGCCCCGCCACACTCCGAAAGCTTTGCGTACATGGCGTGGTTATGCATTGCCTCCAGGATCGGAGGCACCTCACCTGGCTTTGCATTGCATCCTGCCTCCGCGATCTGCCCACTTTTGACCAAGCTACGATGTCATGTGATATATGCATCATGTGACGTCATATGGTGACGACATCACATGATGATGATTTTGGGCATCACTCGTCCCCGACGCTGCGGAACACCGACGCCGAGGCTGGCGGTTGAATTTCGTGTTTGAGGAGGCATTTAAGGCTTTCGCCTTAATAAGTAGACACATCTGGGGAATAAGATAGTGCACAATCTCCATTATCACAAGTTCTCAACACTCGTCTCGAATAACAACAATGGAAACATGCGTGTTGCTCAAACGCATTAACAGTGTATGCCCTGTCGTTTTCAGCCGCTTTCATGTCAAGTCGGCCACTATAACTCTGCTTACACTACAGGCCAAAAAATGAGTGTGTTTATAGCAGCTGACCTTGTACAGCTTTTCCCGACTTTCTTCTTCATCGCAGCTATTCGAAATAAGGTTTTCGCTCCGTCCTATGCCAAATGGAAGTCAAGGGCATCATTGGCAATTTGTGAAGTATGCCACCAACCGCAATCATTCGCAGTACCTCCGGTCACGGTTTTGCCGGTCACAGGCAAACGACGCTCTGTGTAACTAGACCAATGAAAAGACATGTACGTACTTGGCGCTATCGACTGTCATGCTCAAGATCTTTGTTTTCATTTCGCTGTATGGTGACGTGCTTATCTCCCGGCCATAATCAGGAGGCCCGATTTTCGATGCCGGTGCCCCCTGTAATTTAACTTATGACGTATATATAGTTACCAATGATGGACAGAGAGCTAAGCTAGCGCAGACGCCAATACGATTACCTGGACGCATGAATTTGTGTATTCATCGCTTGGGCCATCGTTTCGTTACTCCGTCAGCTTAAAACCTCCTATTTCCAAACCTCGTCGGCAGATAGACCCCCTACAAGCCATCGAGAGACTCCTACGTAACAATTTAGATACAATTAAATAGCTGTAGCGAATTATCATTCGGGTAGTTTTGTAATCAGTCGATGATACTTTATCAAGCTGACGTTATTTTTATTAGGTTTTTAATATTCAATTACACGCTCTGACTTACCGCACTGATGGAGGTGTAACAAGCCACGATGCTTATTTGCAACGCAGCTTAGGAGTAGCATCTCGGAGTACCATATTCACAAACACAAACTAGGACTCTCTGTACTACGGCCCTACTTTGTTAGAGCCCTACTACAAAGACCTAGTTTGCTCCTAGTTTGCTTTGGCACATGGAAACTCTGTAGCTGCGTAACTACTGTAGATTTCTCCCAAGAGGATTATACAGTACATATATACATATATTCTGTGTCTACTCTCTTATTCTGTAATGACTGCATCACTGCTGAAACCTCGACCGAATCAGATGCTTTCTCGTAATATATGGAGGCTATATATATATAGGGGTTGGTTATATTCAGCGCATTTCTCTGTCACCTAAGTGACAGAGCCAAGTATGGTATATTGTCGAGTAGCGTGTAAAAAATCCTGCTTGGTACGTTCGTTGACAAAATTGCAAGGTGACCATCTTTCTGTCAGCGATTACCTTTCTAAATGGTTTTTATGCAATAGACAGCAAGCTAATCGGCCTGTAATTCTGCAGGTTCAGGGCGTCCAATTTTAATGAATTCAGTTGACGTTAACATTCTTCCAACATTATGTTGCGCTCACTGTCGGAGACCCTTCGTATACCGAGTGCTACCTTTTTCTAGTAAAATCTGTACACTGACTTTCAGCAGGCCTGATGAACTGACCAGCGTCTTTGCCTCTGCATTCCCTCCAATCATTTCTATTCTACCTCTTACTGGCGCGATGTCTCATTTGTCGGGGCTCCTCCTTTTTCATTATCGTTCTGGTTGGCCAGTCCGCTGTACAGATCTCTGTAGAACCCCTCAGCTACCTTAAGTATCTTATCCATATTGGTAGCGTTGTTGCCGTTCTTGTCCCTTAGTGCACAGATCTGGTGTTCGCTTGTGCCTAGTTTTCTCATCACTGCTTCTAGGCTCCGTCCGTTCTATAGAGCATGTTTAATTTGCTGAATATTACAACTTCGTTGGTTGCTACCTCACGCCTGGTCATTAAAATTTGAAACCTCTACCAGTGATATTTTTTTGTTGTATTCGAGGCTTTTGCACTTTGACGCTTTTTAATGAAACGTAAAATACAGGGATGCACCATACGCAGCTCTAAATTATACGATTTTTTTGTGATTGTAACATGGGGCGATTCTTGCAAACTCACTAATGTATTCACATCGACTGCGCACTACGTAAAAAAATGGCTGCTTCAGATTCCCTAAGCGTGTATTGCCAGAAATGCGATAACTTATGCTGCATAGCTACCTACACTTCGTATTTTGTTTTTTCTCAGCATCACGTTGCACACACAGCACGCAATAAGGCAAGAAAGGACGCATGTGGTACGCCATCACCAGCGCAAAGCTTACAGGCTAACAAAGTGGTAATACCTGCGGTGGCCACGCAGCGTGTGCGCCCATGGCGCTCGTGTAAAACAAATTTTGAACGCAATTACTGCTGTTGCTGGAGTCCGCAGCCGGCTGCTCGACTGCTCCAGCCAAGTGAGATTGTTTAAACAAAGCCCTTAGCAATAATTATGAAACCGCCATTCCGATTCTTCATGTCGAAGCGCTGGCGTCGAACTCGAAGTTCTGTTGCTGCGACTTCGCGATTGCGTGCAACGTACAGATTTTATCAGAGCCAAAAATAAGATGACTGCAACAATGCTGCACTCTTGCTTTGTATTGTTCCTCATTGTGAAGAAAAAGGTGTTGGAACATTTTACACTCCAAGAAACCGCACTCGGTATTAGTTTCATGTCAGGCTCACAGTCATACGGCGAACAATAAGAAGTGGGATGCACAAAGAGGTGCTCTTAGCAACATTGATCCTTATGGCCGACATGCCCCTCCCGATACGCACTTCCCAGGAACGTCATGTGCGCTACGAAATGAAGCAGGTCAGTGAATATTTTTGTCCTGGTATAAAGACGAATAAGCCTTCTCACAACCCAAAACTGCGGTCGATATCATTGCAATTCTCGTTTTAAGTCTGGAATGCTCTTAGTTTGCGTTTCCGGCGGCCATAAAATGTCTTTGAGCCAAATGCGAGCGGCTTTATCCGGGCACTTCAAAGAGACGTCCCGGGTTCTCAAGGAGATCATCTGGACATTGTCAACTAGACATCCGGGAAATGAGCACAAATGTTTTATGTAAATGCGGTATTTTGGCTGTCATTATTTCTAACAGGACCACATTGCATACCGCGACAACAGTCCAAACGAATCGCAAAATTAGTCCTTCATAATGTTTGTTCACACAACCACTGAAGTTGTAACTTCTTGTACGCTGAAATCTTATTTACCATTTAAATAGCGACGTTTTAAAAGCAGATAGGGACCCATGCCCTTGCTCATTTCAACTCCAGCGGCAAGCCAGTTCTTGTTTGAACGCCAGCAGTGAGCGAGTGAACGGCGCGTTTCCAGAGGACAGCGGTTTCGCGTCGCCAGTTCCCGCATTTTTTGAGAGATGGTGGCACGCTGCGTGAAGTGGAGCAGGCTGCGGTCGTGTGGCGGTCGCATCGGCAGCAGACGTTAATATTTATCACGCATAGAGTCAGCAAACAATGACGTCCATATGGACAAGTGCAAAGTGTAGTGTGAAGTAGTTAGGTGGGATATAACCTTGCTAACATGCGCAACATTATGGCTAATATTATATACAACGAACCTACTTTGACGGTAAACATTTTATGGCTACTTCTGCTCTCAATGATGGGAGATCCAGCCATTTATCTTTAAATATACAGGTATAAGGAACATGAAGTTTACTACAGGCTAAAATTGGCAATAGAAGATTTCACGGTCCAAAAATCTTTGCTGAATCGAATGTCAGAAAAAAATAAATAAAACCAACAGAAAGTACATGGTGAATAAAGTTTGGCGAATCTTTTGACGCCAGTTATTAAAGCAAAAAAATTAAAGTTGATCTAGCTACACCATCGCGCATACTGGAAAAGTGCATTACAGCGCCATCCACCAGACATAAACAACTTCCGTTCAACGGAAAACAATGAAATGGATGTAACAGCAATAGCATTTCCACAAGAAGCATTTGAGAAGGGTACAGATAAACAATTATTACTTTGTTCATTGCATTCATGACAGGTTGACAAAGATGAATACGCATCGCAGAAAACCTCGTTGTCTCGGATTTCGAAAGTATTTCAGCGACAACGAATGATCTGTAAAGGTGAAAGGCGATAATGTTTGAAAATATGCAACTCTCTGCAGATGTTATTTGCGAAATGCTGGAATTTTCAGCTCAGAGAAATTGGAGAGGTCTATGATAGCTTGAGTGAGAAAGCACAGGTTCGAATTACTCGTTTTTCTTATTTTCCATTCATTCTTCAAGAAATGAACATTGGGAAACACCTTGGTAATAGCGGCAGGGCAGGACCGGTAGCTTGTAAGATAATTTTCTATATATCAATTAAGTTGTAGACTTTATTAACTCGTCAATGAACCCTTTCTACCATACAACTCGAGCTTGTAAAATAGTCCCTTGCTACGCGGCCTACTCAATTGCAGACGCGACTTACTTTTGCCATTTCTGTGGACTGTTGGCAAGGAAAAGACCACAAACACTCTACTAATGGTAAATTAAGCATTCTTGTTGCCCAAAGTTCATTTATATCTTTTCTGTTTGAAATATTTTACTACACACGATCAGTTTTGGTGAAGACTGTGGCGTGTTACGGGGACGTTGGACGCGGGGCAATTCAGCAGGGATTTCACAATATTTTGTACCTTTATGCACGATTTCTCGTTGCCAGGAGATAATTGTGCATGTAAATTGCCTGTTTCGTTGAATTCGGGTAATGAAGAAATATAGCATGGTTCACTGTACAATGAGAACATAATTAGTTGCGTTGTAATTGTAAATAGTTGCTGTAAAATATTCTGTTATTTATTCTTACACATACGCTTGAATTTGATTTGGTCTGCAGAACAACGGAATCAAATTATGTAAATTAGACGCATTCATAGACGGGAGCCTCCTTACACCTGTAACGTTGCGTGGTAGAAGCGTAGAATCGCAGCAGGCGTCAAAACATGTGCATAGCGCAACGAGTGGTCTGTTTGAAGGCCCACCAATTACAATGCCCACAGGTATAACCATCATTCACAGCAAAAACACCAACAAAGTGTGCAGCAGCGCGGGGCGCGCGGTTTGCCGTGCGGACGTGTAGTGGGTACTTCACGAATTCGCAAAAGGAAGAATGATGTCATAGCGGGCACTTCAGAGCTCTACTGGTAGTAGCCATTCTAGGATAGTCTTAAATAGCCAGTTGTACGCGCACAGACTATCCTTTCCTTGTGGCATGGTGTCCACCGAGAAAGGCGTCCACCGGCCTAGCGAATGAGGAGGCGATGGGAATGGGACCCGATTACGCTATTGCGTTATACTCTTGAACGCGATGCTCAAGCATCCTCCAAGTTTTTCCAGGTCCCCCTTCGCTTTTGAACCGTAATAATGTTTCTTCTTCTTCAGAGTGGTGATACCGGTGTTAGCGTGATATATCATACAAGTTAAAAACAACAACTCATGCAAGACTCAGCTTGCGAGCCCGCATAGTATAGAGCTGCCGAGATATATTTACCCGAATCTAAGTCTTTTTTTTTCGAAAAAACGATGTGCAAAAGTGTGTGTGTGTGTGGGGGGGGGGGGGGGGGTTCGGCTTAGATTCGAGTACAATGATTAAGTTTTTTTTTTCTGACCTTGCGAATTTCGGGGGTCGGCTTAGAATTGGGGCCGGCCTAGATTCGAGTAAATACGGTATCTTCTTTCAACCTCCATTCTGCTTTTCAGTCTTCGCCCGGCAGATACATGTAATATTTGCCTTCTCGCATAGGAAGCGCCCCCCGCGTTTCATGCAGCATTTCACCGTGTTAAAGATTTCAGACGAGCCACTTGCGTTACTCGTCTAGAAAGAACGTCTCCCGCTAGCTGTGATGCTAGCTAGTCGATAATATAGTGCAATCAGGTGGTCACTAACAACACATGGCCTGGTGTAGTGGCCTAGCAGTTTTCGCACAAGCCACGCTTCAGCATGGACTTTCATACGCAACGGTGCTTTTATCTGCTTCGGGATGGTATTGTACGCATGCGTGCAAGACGGCAAGCTTCTTCGCCGTGACAGAAAGCTTCGGCTAAAGAAATATCGTCATTATCAGAAAAGAAGCAAGTGGTATGGGAGACCAGCGCTGGATAGGTGGCGCGGCGAAAAAGGGCGCCTGGCGGGGTGTCGCGACATAACTCAGCCGCTCCCATGGCCTCCGCGCCGCCGGCTAATCTCGGAGGCCATGCCACTCGCGCTCGGACGACCGGCCGCACTGTACCGCGGTGAGCGCACGCGCGTGCGCCGTTCCCGTGCTTCATTTTGGCGCCAACAGCGCGAACAGCCATTGCGCCAGTAATACTGCTCTATGGTTTCGAAAAAAAATAACTTTTGTCTGAAGGCTGCTTTCTCAGGAAAGCACTGGGAAACGGAGAGAAGCCCTGCAAAGCAGACTACGTCTGAGCATACGGCGTCGAAGAAAAGTGCTGTGCCGTGGTGGCGACGGAGTCGCCACCATTTTCTGGTTGCGTCCTGGGATTTGTGTCAAGCTAGTGCAGGCTCACAAGCCTCCATTGATAAGTACGTGCTGCGTCGATACCAGCTGCGCACTACTGCAGTAAAAAAAAAAAAGTAAGAGGCAACGGCGGGTAGCTGTGTCAACGTTTTTCTGCCATGCTGTGTATGCCCAGCCAGCGGTATGTATGCACGCGGACGTTGATCAAGCAAACCACCGTGCTAGCATAGCATGCGTGGTGTCGCGCTATTATGCTCGAGGGCGCGAGATAGATTCCCGGCTACGGTGGCCGCATTTCGATGGGGTTGAAATACAAAGAACAGCCGCGTAGTCGGATACATGTGCACATTAAAGATCCCGACGCGGTCAAAATTAATCCTGATTCCCACACTACGGCGTGCCTCATAATGATGCCTGGTTTGGCACGTAAAACGCCAACAATTGTCGATGTTGATCAAACACGTTTATTCTAAGCAGAGACAAGCAAGCGAAAAAGACTGACACAGTACGTTAGGCGAATTAAACGGCGAGTAAAAATGCAAGACATTTGACCCTTTTCTAGCGAGGCATAATGCGATGTCACTTCGCCGCGGCAGCCAATGCCCAAAGAAGCTTTACCGCATCGGCTGACAACAGAAAGCTAAGCTTCGTGTAGTCCGCTGCTTTGTTCGTGACAACAACCCTGTAGCACAAGTGAAGTTCAACGGAGGCATCCATCGCGTGCGTTTTTCTCCTAACAGTTCAGCGCCTTCGGCGAACGTGCCCCCGTACGCATCTCGTAGACAGACGGCTTTCCTTCTGCGTAACTGTTTGCAAGTAATGTAGACTACCTGCTTATGGTATCATTCACTGCACGCGGTGGCATCAGAAATGAGCTTGGTGGGGGTCAGATGAAAAAAATTGTTACATATGCCGCATGCTGCATAATATGTAAGTTTCATTTTCGACAAAACACCGATTAAATTCTGCTCGTTGGCCCCGGTTTCCGCTGGTGGCCCGCACTATCGAATTTATCTAGCAGACACGCGCAGTTCGGTCTGTGCTCGCCTGACTGTGCAGTTCGATTTATAAACCAGCCCGACGCCACTAGACAGGAGAGCAAGAGCAGAACATACTGTGCTCGCCTGACTGCCGGGATGCAACGCCGCATCCGTTCCTATTCGGATGTTTTAGATGGAAACGCATATAAGGATACGTCCTCCCTCCTTTCTACGTATTTTGGCACTTCAATGCGCAACAGTACCGCCAGCATCCTTTTGTTTTGTTTCGGCGATACGCGCCCGCGTCGCCTCAACCAGTCGCCACTCTCGTCAGCGGGAGCGGCTGGATTATGCGCGCTTTGACCGGCAGGGCGGCACAGACCACACCGCGAAAACTCCAGCGCTGGTCCCCTATCAGAGGTGCAATGTGCGGGTTGAACGTGAAGGGAAAGGAAAGCGCTGTCGCCACTGGTGTTGTATTCGGCAGTATTAAAGGCGGACGTGGTGAACGGTTAGACATCGTGCTAACCTAACTGTTGTGGTTCGACGCAACGTATATAGGAAGCATGTTCACCAGAGTCTGATTTGTGGGCTCTGTGATGTCATTAGTCTGCGAATCGCAAGACAACAAACTTCTGAAATACGAGCCACACATACGGACGAGTTCCTCGACAGCATCTGCTGCACACTGGCTTCCACGTTAACACATTATGACGGGAGAACATCCGTAACGCATAATGAAGGAGGACACTTGGCCAGCAGTTGCATATGGCTAGGCGGTCGTGTCGCATTTGCGAGTGTGATTATCTGCGCGCTGTACAAGAATAGGTGACCGGCAAAAGAGCGAGAGAATGTGGGGCGCGTCATCTACTGCCGGTTTCCGGTTTGAGGCAAGCAGACGGCGAACTGCTCTGCCGTAGGCCTGTGATTGTTCGTCATTCTCGCACGTGCATTATTGCTTTGCAAAACCACGGTCGGCTGTTCCAACTCGAGCGTTGAAGGCAAACGTAAACAACACGTTTACGCATGTATTTTCTGCGAATACTATATCGAGAACTGAATTCTCGCGCAGACGCACCTAGCAAAGACGCATCTAGCAATGACGTTGACCTTGTCTTTGCGTTTTCATTGCACCTAGGAATGACGTCGACACTTTTATTGCGTTTTTTTGTTGTTCACACCCGGGTTTCTTTCTCTACGTTCTTCGCTTGGTTCTTTTCTTCTGCGTATATATATGTGTGCACTTATCGAATAAATTTTAGTTGGAAGAATGCGCTGCGCCTTGTCCTCTCGCTAGTATTTTGTCTAGTGTTTGCGCTCAATAACATTATGAATGACGTGTTACAAATCGCCCAACTAGCCACGTTGTTAGATTCTTTAAGATGATGCTTCTCGCGTGCAGCAACGCATTATGTAATAAAAACTGTTCTCTGTATCGACTGATTTGATAGCAAAACATTTACAGTACCCGCGAGTAGCAGAAAAGCATTGCTTGGCTTGCGATAAGAACCATGGATTACGGATCTTGTCGTCATTGCAGTCACGTTTAACCAAAACAAAAAATTATATTCTAAAGGGCTGTCATCGCTGAAACGTGGACCGAGAGTTAGACCTTCTTTGCGGAGCGGAAATAAGTATGTGGAGTTCTGCGTCCCAAAACAACGATATGATTTGATAGACGCCAAGTGGACGACTGTGAAAATTTCGACTACCTGGTGTTCATTAACGCGCACTGACATCGCATAGTATACGGGCCTCTAGCATTTCGCCTCTATCAAAATGCGACCGCCGCGGAGGAGACCAAACCAGCAACATTCGGAACCCGCGACCCGCGACTGCTCCACCATTGCGGACGGAGTGAAAAAAAAAAACCCGGCATGGTGGGTTGGACCGAAAGCCGCCACATCCCATAGTTCCTGCAACTGCTTATTCTACGGATCACCTATGGAGCGCTTCGCGAGTTAGCAATGGATTGTTACAAAAAACGGCGCAAAAAAAGAAACAGCCGACGAGGAAGCGACACCGGATGGGCGCAGATAGAATACAGTATCCCAAGTAAAGGAAATGACCGCGAGAGCACCCACAGGCACGAGGTTAGATAGATAGATAGATAGATAGATAGATAGATAGATAGATAGATAGATAGATAGATAGATAGATAGATAGATAGATAGATAGATAGATAGATAGATAGATAGATAGATAGATAGATAGATAGATAGATAGATAGATAGATTCTATGGGTTTTTCGCTAAAAACATGCACTGACATTAACAATAGCACTTACTACAGTAATAAACCGACGTAAATTAGAAATCAAGTGACAGAAAATCAAGGTATGATACAAAAAACTCGGCAGGTCTCACGCATTGTGGGAATCGGTTTCATGCGAAGCAGCCAGCGTGCACGTCTATGCTGAATTTTGCAGCTTTGAGCAAAGCGTTACGAGGCGGGTCGACGTGTTTCTGTAAGTGTAATAGCTGCGTGCACATCGTGGGCTTACCAGGCACGTCGACAACACCGGCGTTTAAAGGGTAACTTATGGTGTGACGTAACGTCACCGCTCTCGCTAGAGCACAGACATCAGTATTATCAAAACAAAGTGTAATTTACGCTTCGACGATGTGCATATCATACGTAAGATTCGTTAATGTATTCCTCCGGGGTCGAATAATGCTTCAATGTAGCTTGCTGAATCATAGGGATACAAATGTAATATTTATCAGACTGCTATAAAAACAGAGCCAACACTGGAACCACAGAGGTTCATCTGATATGACGCCTATATCGTAGGAGTACATCATCATCATCATCATCATCAGTCTGTCTACGCCCACTGCAGGGCAAAGGCCTCTCCCATGTTCCGCCAATCAACCCGGTCCTGTGCTTTCTGCTGCCACGTTATACCTGCAAACTTCTTAATCTCATCTACCCACCTAATTTTCTCTCTCCCCCTCACGCGTTTGCCATCTCTTGGAATCCAGTCAGTTACCCTTAATGACCACCGGTTATCCTGCCGACGTGCTACGTGCCCGGCCCATATCCATTTCTTCTTCTTGATTTCAACTATTATGTCCTTAACCCCCGTTTGTTCCCTGACCCACACTGCTCTCTTCCTGTCTCTTAAGGTTACACCTATCATTTTCCTTTCCATCGCTCCCTGCGTCGTTCTCAATTTAAGTTGAACCCTCTTTGTAAGTCTCCAGGTTTCTGCTCCGTAGGTAAGTACCGGTAAGATGCAGCTGTTATATACCTTCCTCTTGAGGGATAGTGGTAGATTACCATTCATGATTTGATAATGCTTGCCGAATGAGCCCCAACCCATCCTTATTCTTCTAGTTATTTCACTCTCATGGTTCGGCTCCGCGGTTATTACCTGTCCTAAGTAGACGTACTCCTTTACAACTACCAGTGTCTCGCCACGTATCGCAAAGCGCTGTTCTCTGCCAAGATTGTTCCACATTACTTTAGTTTTATGCATATTAATTTTCAGGCCTACTCTTCTATTTTCCGTATCCAGTTCAGTAATCATGAGCTGTAATTCGTCTCCCGCGTTACTCATCAATGGAATGTCATCAGCGAATCATAGGTTACTGAGATACTCTCCAATAATTCTTATCCCTAACTCTTCCCAATCTAGGGCCCTGAAAACCTCCTGTAAACACGCGGTGAATAACATTGGAGAGATCGTGTCCCCCTGCCGTACGCCCCTCTTTATTGGGATTCTGTCGCTTTCTTTATGGAGGACTATAGTGGCTGTGGATCCGCTGTAGATGTCTTCCGTTATGTTTATATAGGCTTCGTCGATGCCTTGATTCCGCAGTGCCTGCATGACGGCTGATGTCTCCACCGAATCAAATGCCTTCTCGTAATCTATGAAGGCTATGTATAGGGGTTGGTTGTATTCCGCGCATTTCTCTATCACCTGATTGATAGTATGAATATGGTCTATTGTTGAGAATCCTGTACGAAATCCTGCCTGGTCCCTTGGTTGATTGAACTCTAATGTTGTATTAATTATGTTGGCCATTACTTTTGTAAATAGCTTGTAGACAACGGACAGTAAGCTTATGGGCTGTAATTTTTCAGGTCCTTGATGTCCCCTTTCTTATGGATCAAGATGATGTTGGCATTCTTCTAAGATTCTGGTATCCTCCCCGTCGAGAGGCACTTCGTATACAGGGTGGCCAGTTTCTCTAACATAATCTCTCCACCGTCTTTGAACAGGTCTGATGTTACCTGATCCTCACCAGCTGATTTGCCTCTTTGCATTCCCTTTAGGGCTTTCTTTACTTCTCCTGTCAATACTGGTGGGATGTCAGATTCCTCTGCGCTATTACTCCTTCTTACGTTATCATCCTGAATGCCTCGGCTGCTGTACAGATCTCTGTAGAACTCTTCCGCTACCTCAACTATTCTATCCATATTGTTTGTGACCTTGCCTTCCTTGTCCCTTAATGCATACATCTGATTTTTGCCTATGCACAGTTTTGTCTTCATAGCTTTGAGGCTTCTTCCGTTCTTTAGAGCATGCTCAATTCTCTCCATATTATACTTTCTTATGAAGATCCGATGCAGTGACCATAGAATGGTAAGATCTAGAATTCAACTTGACGTGAGGAAGGAACGGCAGAAACTGATACGCAAGAAGGCGATTAATGAACTAGCTCTGAGAGGGAAAGTGCAGGAATTCAGAGTTTCACTTCAGAATAGGTACGCGGCTTTAACCGAGGAAACCGACCTTAGCGTTGACGCAATAAATGATAATCTGACTAGTATCATCAAGGAGTGTGCAGTGGAAGTCGGGGGTACAGTCGTTAGACAGGACACTGGTAAGCTATCCTAAGAGACAAAACACCTCATTAAGAAACGTCAAGCTATAAAAGCCTCAAATGCAACAGACAAAATAGAGCTGGCGGAGCTTTCGAAGTTAATCAATAGGCGTAAAGTGGTAGGAGTACATATGTAGTGTTTATTGCTTTCTTGTAAAATTAGATAGCAAGCACCACAACCACACTTGATGTTACACCGACGTTACACCTGCATAGGCTGCTTTTCCAAACCAGTTTATAGACCTGGCATGGCTCTGTGGTAGAATACCAGATTGCTACGCAGAATGCTTGGGTTAGATTAGTGCTGTGATCCTATTCTTTATTTTTTTCATTCGTCCGGTCAACTCTGCCGATGTCGGTTTTAGGGGCGAAGCACCTTAGGGTGTGGGTCGTTCCCTCCTCTGTAGTAGTAGTATGTAGCCACCTCGCCCGATCGGCAACGGGCTAGCGCCGATCGGCAACGGCGAGAGGACCCTGCCGTACGAGAGTTAAATCACACTAAAAGACATACTTTGCGGGCGATATACTCTAGTGAGCTTTCACCTTTTCGTCCTAATGTACATGATAAAGAAATTATATCTACGAAAAACGCAAAGCACACCTTGAGCAAGATGTTTGGTTTTGGGACGCTAAATGGAAACATGAGGCGATGCGAAGCCGGAGCACTTGCACGATCGCGTTCCGTTGGCTTTCGTTGGGCACGCTACCGACCTCGCGTCGTGGAACGCGAGGAGGGACGCTACGCGCGTCGTGTCTTCCCTCTAGCCTTGCCGTTAATTCTCACAGGGCGAGCGGTCAACGCGGTCGCTCTTGGCGCGCTTTCTCTTTCGCTCGGCGTCGCCCTCGCTCTTTGCGCGCTTTCTTTTTCGCTCGGGAGCGGACACTTTCCTTGCATTTCACCGATCATAAAGCGGTGATAATGAAGGGACCACGTAAACCAACAGTACATTAAAAGTTTGATGTTTAATATATACACGGTGTTTCACACTCTTTATATGATGTACTGGGCGAATTTCACGGGAGAGTTTCACGGTTTACCGATGATTCCCTCCGGAGCTTCGCCCCGCTCATCATCATTCACCCCGTGGATATGCGGTGATTTTTTCCTTAACGCTCTCGCATTTGAATTACCAATGTCTGTAGTCGCCGTCATGACCCGACAGTCATATTCGTCAAATCCTCTTACCCTCCCATGCCAATTTTGGTCTACACCAAGTTAAGGAGGCGATCATGAGAGCAGCCAGACGTAGGCGGCTAAATAGATAGATAGATACGCAGATGGAAACGCCCAAAGTGCCGAAGGTTCGCTATGAAATTATTCGCAATTGACAACATACAACTTTTTTTTTAGTTAAAGGCTACGTTATTGGAAAACGTTGCAAGGTGTTTCATAACTTGCATAGCTACAGTGGGTCGCATGTCATGTTCCTATGAGATGAGAACCCGAGAGCGTTTTTATTTGGCCAGGTTGTTGTTATGAAGGGCTGCCGCAAAGTGCTGTTTCCGAGTTGCGTTGAAGGTTGAAGGACAATTGATACGGTGCATACGGCTAATGAAGTGCAATGAGCATTTGAAATATATGTTTCTCACTTGAAATCGTAGCGGGAAATCTATGATGTTCTAGAATGAAAAAGGAAAGAATTTAAGCAACGAAATCGATGGAACATAATGTGAATGGGTGCGCTCATTAGCTGTCATTACAAATAGGAGACTAAGTGCCGCAATAACAAGGTGGAAGGAAGGCTAAACAGCCATATATTGCTCTAGTTTTTTACGACTGCACCTTCATTTAACCCAAGAAATCCCTCCCCGAGACACGTTAACTTTGCTTTGGATCCGATTTGTTTCAGCAAGTTATGCAGAGCAGTGGCAATGAAGCAAAAAAGGAACAACTGAGCGTTATTTTAGGCGAATTCGTTGGTGCACCTTGACTTCAGCTCAATGTAATGTGCTAGGCTTGAGAAAACCGCGTCTCTGAAACCCCTCGTTTGCTTGGCAGGGCGTTGGTCGTGCTGAGTTTTGGAGGGGATGTAGTGAAAGTAATGATTTTGTACTGACAGAATTCACGGCAAGAAACTGAACAGGGAGTAAAGGTACGCAGTAGACATGACCTTGGGCGGGCGAATTCTTAATCTCTCTTCTGCAGTAGCGCTTCTTGCGAAAACAGGAGAAAGCTGAAAATTAGGCATAAGCTGAGGTAAACAAATTACAAAAGTTGTTATATCTCCCCCCCCTCCCCCCCTCCCTTTCCCCGAAAAAAGTTTCCTTAACATGAATATGGCATTCGAATGAATATTAGTTCAAATTCGGCAGGGTAGTTCTCCTAGTTTGAAAGACAGAAGTTTGTACTACTCACTTAAATAGAAGAGCGCCTACCTCTTTTGTATTACCATAATCTGTGCGAGAGCAATGCTCTGACTCTTATAATTTTGCTCCTTTGTTCTTTTAGTTTGTGAATACTTCAGAAGCAATATGGACGTATAAAACCACTCATAATGGAGGTACCACCTGCGAGCTTGATAAAATGGAGTCTATTACGGTAATGGACATTGCATACAAAAGGCGTTTCCTATTTGGCCAACGAAGGTAACGCTTTTTGCGATAGCATTTCGTTTGAGTTCCATTCTGAACAGTGCTTGCTTTTTTTGTTCGTAGGGGTGAAGTTGCACTCCGGGGACAGTTTTATCACTTTCATCCGGAACAGATGACCATCACGTCCAGAGGTACAACAAATATACGCATTCGCTCGCACCAGTTGAGCTAAATAATCTAAATATAACTAAATAGGATTCGACCACCATTTACACTGTTGCGACACAACCGAGCCGACCACACTAGGGTTACAGTTCTCGCGTTTAACACTGCGTGGCTTAGAAGAGCCGATGTTAATGGGTCGTGGGAGTGTGAAGAGAACCAGTGTGCTTGGGCCTTCATGGTCGCTTAGCATAAAGAAGACAAAACTTTGGCATCCACTTCGCGTAGATGTCATTCACAGAATGAACGAGCTGGGGGAAATTCGTAGTTCTGGTTTTCATGTACACCTTATCAAGCTTCGCTTTTCTTTTGAATTTCAATCATCACTGCTTTCTCGCTCTCTTGACTTCCCGCCTTCCTTGTAACAGTTGATGACCTCGCGTGGTATAGCCAAGCCCGTGTATAATGCGGGCTGTATTAATAACCTTAGGTCTATAGCCGCAAGAGGTCCTGGCATGCACAGTACACGCTTATAAGTAGGCTATGTTGGGTGCCTTCGGCGGGCTGCGTGGTGGGCGTGTTTTGTGAATGATGAATATGATCTATAGAGTTGACTTCCTAATGGCACCAATTGCTTATAGTCCTCATAAACGGATCGCATAAATCCCACATTGTTATCCATCAAAAGCACTGCGTATATTTCTCAAGTTAACATTATCAAAACCGAAAAAATAAAATTCAAAGGTATGATTAGTCCTGTGCTCGCTGTTATGGTGTGGATGTTTTATCCGCGTGTATGTATGACCATAATCAAGGCAAGTATATATGTATATGGCTGTCATCTCTTTTTGTTGTCATAGCTATTGTATGGAAACTCGAGACGTGTTTTTGCCGCCGCCGTTGGGGTCGCCGTCATGTTCTGTATAAAGTCAAAACCAATAACTTCGCCCCGTGCATCGTATGTTCTACCCGCGGTTAAAAACGCGCGAGCGCGGGCGGCGAACGCGGCTGAAATAGAGATGAAACAAGCCATTTATGTCGCATGGAGGGCGCTTGCGATAACGTAATCCCCCGTGCGAGGCTTGCCAGGGATAGTTATTCAAGCAGAGATAAAACGCTCCGCCCGTCTTTCCTCGAGCATGGACGCCAAAAGAGAGGGAGGGGGACTACGTCGTTCGAACAGCAAGTGCGAAGTTTTGCATAAGGGCGTGGCCCCAAGCGCTGGCGCACGCGTTATCTCGGAAGACATCACCAGACGGCTCATATGCCCTTCTTTTACCGCTTCGCGTTGAGAAACAGACTGCACAAAAACCGCTTCTCTCTCTGGAGTGGCAGTACTCCCTTACACCAGCGTTTTATAGCGGAGCTATTAAAGCCGAGCTGAAACGGGTGAAGTAATGTCTAGAAGACAAGTTTAAACTGCGCGAAGAAGGCAACACGTATGGACATAAAGCACGCACACACACGAAGCGTAGCGTTGTTGGGCTAGTTGGTTCATAGATTAAGCAGGGAAGTTTAAGCACCGCGAGGAAGACAACACGTAAGAACATCGAAAAACGCACTATACCATACATAGCGTAGCTATATTGGTATAGTATATCGGGGGCTGCAAAAGGAAATGGAAGCTGAGATGAGGAAAATGAGGAGGCAGAGTAAAGCATAGTATAGCGGAGGTGAGTAGAGGAGGGAGACGAGTTGGAGGTTGGAGGCATGCAGGTGGTCGAACGGAGAGGAGATTCTTTCAGGGCTAAACCATGCCCACGTTCGCCTCGCTTTGCATCACTTTGCAGTTCGTCACTGAGGCTTTCCCTCAGTTCTGCTGTACATTTGTCTTTACGAAGCCAAGTCAGTTAAAGTCACGCATAAACTAGAGTCACCCGAGATCGGATCCAAAAGAGTTCGCTGGTAGCCTTCCTTCGTATAACATTACCATTTTTTGCTATCGGATTCATTGCTTCACACTGGCGGCAAAACATGTTTTTAAGTGCGGAGCGCTTTAGAGGGCCGGGCTGTCGTAGGTTGTGATTGTATGCAGTCGTCGTAGTTTGGCGTAGCGCAGGCAAAGCATAGCCATTTGAGCGCGTGCTCATGCCAAAGATGGCTTCTTCCTCTTGTTCATCGTGCACCGGCAAAAGCACACATAAAAATTGAAAAACAGGAAGCAAGGGAGAAATAGAAAGAGAGAAAAAGAAATGAAAAAAAAATAAAGAAAACATATATATATATATATATATATATAGAGAGAGAGAGAGAGAGAGAGAGAAAAACAGGAAAAGAGAACAAGAAAGAAGAAAGAGAGTAGGAAGGAAAGAGAAAACCGAAGAAGGAAGGAACACAAAGGGGAGAAGGCAGAGAGGTTAACCAGACAGCAGTCCGGTTGGCTACCCTACGCCGGGGGAAAGAGAAGGGGAGTGGAAAGATGGGAGAGACAGAGAGAGAGAGAGGCGGAGTGGAACAGGCCAAGTATAACACGTACGAGACTCCACCAAATAAACCTTACGCTGGAACTCCGACCTTCATCCAGACGTTGTCGACGTGAAGCTTCGCTTCTTTGTCGGCTTTGGTTGGGAGTTGCCTTCACGAGGGCATGCACAACATTAATTGGAGTCGCCGATACTGCGGCACGCGAGGTCTGCAGTACTGAGGAAGACATCGATCATCTGCTATGACACTGCCCTCGATTTGCCTCTGAAAGACGAACTCTTTCTGATGTGATGCGACGACTGGACGATCGGCCGCTCTCCGTGCAGAAAACCGAAGAGAAACAAAGAAGGCTTCCCAGCTCCGCACTTCCTTCAGGCTTGGAATCACAAGAGCGAACCTACCTTAATTTTTTTTCAAAACGACAATACAGCTGATGCACTAGCTGACGTTTCAATTACGCCTTTGTTGAGCAGTTTGTCGAGTTCCTTTTGAATAAATATACGTTAAATGCACGTGACAAGACATCGCCTCAACGGTTAGGATTTACCTCCCAAGTATTTATACGGTGATCAAGAATAGAGGTTTGACCTAATGGCCTCATGATAAAAAATTGACCGCGTATCTGCGTGCTTCGCTGCAAATGTCGTCTAAAGACGATAGAAGAGGCGCTGCGTGAGATATGGACGCCATCTGGCAATACGTCAGGAAACATGAGTGCTGTGTTGCGGACTGGTAGTCCCGGCGCAGCAGCAGGCGAAGACCGGCGGTGACCAGCGCGACCGGCGGGGACGCCAGCAAGCCCGAACACGCGGTTTGGCGCGAAGCGCCGAAGCAGAAGTAACGTCCGCACACAACGAGTACTCTCCACACACTCTTTTATTTACACGTCGCCTGGGTAAAACAGGAATGCTAGAGCGGCGCCCCATGGCATTCGTACAGTGCAATACTGAACCGAAACCGAAACACAACATGGAGCTCGTGCAGAGGGCACGGAGGAAAGCAAGTTTCAGCGCAGTCGCATTTTCAGCGCAGCTTAAGAATCTAGGGTCTCTAGAATTACGTATCTATGTATTTTCTATTAAAGGAACACACCACCTAATACTTACCTAGTGATGTTGCGCCTCAGATATGTGTAATGTTTGCTTTTTGATCAACAATGTACGCAAGTATGAACCTAGTCAGCCGTTCAAGATGACTGGCCCTTGGGCAAGTGGTTCAACTTTGGCCGGGTGGCTGAATCGAGTGACGTGCCGACAAACAGAAAGACAGACAGACAGACAGACCAAAATTTCTGTGTTTAAGTTCCCCAAAAAAGACTGTCGTCTTCAGAAGAAATCACATGGTTCCTTACGCATTCGCCTACCGACGCCAAAGTGAAAGTCATTTGCTTTTTCTCAGTCGATTATTTTGATTCCTCCGAAAGCTCTCTGCACCTGAGCTTGTTTCGCACTGCCTCCTGGATCGCCACACCTACCTAGCGAGGATGCCACGTGGTAAGTCATCATGTGACGTCATAGTGACGTCACGATGAGGTTATGCGATGTCATAACGACGGTCTAATGACGATAATATAATATCTGGGGCTTAACGTCCCAAAACCACGATATGGTTATGAGAGACGCCGTAGTGGAAGGCTCCGGAAATTTCGACCACCTGGGGTTCTTTAACGTGCACCTAAATCTAAGTACAGACGGTATAATGACGACTCATAATTGCTCGTGACGACTGTGTCATCGCAACGCCTAGACTCGAATGACGTGCCTTTGTTTATGACTTGACAAACTTCCCTTGTTTGCTGTTTCAGGTATGGAACAACTGTGTACTGAAATTTTGCGCTATATGGCTGGAGACAGGTCCTGTGCTGTTATTAAGGTCAAGTCAATAACATCGCGTATGTATTCACTTACTCTTCTATTGAGCCAATACGTTCTACTTACTGATCAGCGTATATGTATGTCGTAATATGGCTGTGGCGTAAAACGCACAAAACGCGCAGAACAACAAAACTGGTGAGCCCATTCGTTGCTCGTGAAACTATGCTTAGCGGGCGAAACGCGTTTGCTCTAGGTAAATGCGTCATAGAACACAACATTGACGTCGCTTTAGTTCATTTTTAATTTATCGGCCACATAAGTCGCGCATAGTAAAAATGCTGTGCAATGGCTACGCGGCGCTTTTCAGAGCCGCGGTGCTCTTTTGGTAGGCTGCTGTTTAGCTTATCTTTCATCAATGTGCATGGTAATGCCGTGCAAGTTCGCGACAACCCCAACGCGTTCTGTAAAACATTTGCCCACGTCATTGACTGGGGCAGAAAAATAAAGGAAAAAAAAATTCGACAGATACCACGCTTTGGGAATCGATATCATTCGAAGCAGTCAGGAATCAGCTGCCTGTGCTGCCTCTTATTATTTATTAATCTATTCTTTTGCTTTGAGGAAAGTGTTATAAAGTAGACAGATGTATTTGTGCAATGTTTGTGCAAATTGAGTTGTGTTCAGATTGTGGACTTATTAGGCACGTCGAATAAACAGGCGCCTACCAGGTAGCTTATGGTCCGCTAGTGAAAAACTCATTCACGTTAGTGATAAACGAGGGGAAATAGTGCACAACGGCGGCCCCGGCAAGGCGCGCCGTCAGCGTGTTGGCCAAAAATAGCCTTGCGAACGTTTCATCTTCCTGGTGAAGCCTCTCCAATTTAACCGATAATCGCGTAGGTGCTCGATGCTCCGTACTACATCTGCGCCTCAAACTACCGTCTTTAATAAAACATCTATTATATTTATTGCGTCTAAGTGTTCCGCACGCGGGCCGACATTTTTTCTAATGTTTCCACGCATGGACGCACGCTGAACCCTCAATACTGGTGGAAATGTTATTTTTATTAGGACTTGTGAAGCGCATTTCGAAACGACATCTTGTGCCTACGGCAGTGCATGCGCAGTATGCAGTCAGCAAACAATGGCACTTAGGAATTGATAGCATCACTCATATTACGGGAGCTTGTACAAAAACGCGCATAAAGGTCTCAACTCATTAACAGAGAGTTTTAGTTTGGAGTCTCCGCGGACGCAGGTAGCCTACATCGCATCGCTGCTGCAGACTCCCAGCTAAAGCTGTATAATTAGTGCCTACGCGGGCAATACACTCACCTTTAACAGGTGGACGTTGTCGCAACAAAGCAGAAGGATGGGCGAGTTGGTATGGATTGATCGTTACCGAAGAGCGTGCACTGACGATGGAGACAGAGAGACAAAAACGCGACACAAGGTCCCACTTTCAAATTTCATGAAGGAAACGGAGGAAAATGCCATACAGAATACCACGCTTGCGTCAATGCACAGCGCAGAAAAAACGTCACTCAAAGATGTACGTCTCTCATTACTTAAAAATCAGCCTGACAACATGACGAGATGTTAAAATGTAACTGTCGAATCCAGCAAAGCGTAGGCGGTGAGGTTCAAAAAAGATACCTCTTTATATATTAGTGCAAGCGACAGTGACTGACACATCTGTGACCTTCCTTTTTAATACGGAACGCCTCACAATACTCTCTTGTGACCTTGTCCGAATGACTGAACAAAACTGCGGTGCCTGTGAAATCCGTGGAGCATCTGCAGTCTCTGCAATGCATGTGGAAGTTTGCAGAAAAAGCAGGACCTTTAGCTGCGTTTTTTATGTTCACTGAGGCGCAGATTCGGACATCGACCCTTCTGGCCAACGTAAACGCGGCCACACAATAACGGGCTGCTGTAGACAACCCCCGAGGCGCAAGGAACATGTTTGTAGGTGTGCTTAAAGGCGCATACGAATCCGCAGGCCTACAGGTCTGCTCAATGCGTCTGCGCACCGCCGTGCGTATGCCATGCACCTTATGGATTATGGAAACCACCGACTTATGGATTAGAGCAAAATGAGGAACCGACCTGCTGCAAGCCAGAAGCAGGGCAATACTTCAGGAAACGGGCCTGGTTCCAGGCTTTAGAACGCAGAATACAGCAGATCCTTTTGGTGTGTCCGCGGAAAAGAGAAAGAAAACCGCACAGCGACTGAACGGCCGGTGGGCATACGTTGGCGCGGGAATCCCATGAAGCCGAATTCAGATGTCATTTGCACTAATAGATAAAGAGGTATCTTTTTTGGACCGCACCGCATAGCGCTTTGCTGGATTCGACAATCATGTTTTAACACCTGGTCATGTTGTCAGGCTAATTTTTAAGCAATGTGTGACGTATGTCTTTGAGTTATGTTTATTCTTCGCATTGACGCATGCGTGGTATTCTGTATGGCATTTTCTTCCTTTTCCGTGATTAAACTTCAATTGAAAGTGGGCACTTGTGTCGCGTTGTTCTCTCTTTGTGTATGCCGTTAGTGCGCGCTCTCAGGTAACCATGCACGCTATGTCCACAGCTCCATGAATATCGGCCCTTCCAAGGGTCGCCTTCAGAACCAAGCCTCCGCGTTACAATATGGCGTTACCGCAACCGAAGATGCGCACGTTTTCGCAAGCACAGAACTACAAGACACGTAACACACTGCAAGATACGGGAGTGAGTGGGAGAGGAGGCGCCGCCGCCGCCGTTGCGCCGACAGCGACCCGCGCCCATCAGCGTATACGAACGGCGCTGACCACCAGCGACGCGATGTATAGACATATGCGGTGGCGTCTTCCGATCGGAAGCCAATGAAAATGTGCTACACTATAGTCAATTGACCCTTGTAAGAAATCTGACTCTCATTTCTTGATTCTACCGTCTAAAAGGGGTGAAATGAATAACCGAAGAGAGTGAGCGTGCAGTGACACTCTCGAATCTTTATTTTCTTAGAGTGTATGAATATTCAAAGATGTTAATTGACAATAAAGCTAGTTAGCAGAATGCTGGCTGGCCAAACCATCTTCTGGAGCAAGTATTTAGGTGCATTCGGCAAACATAGCTTGCAAGATAGTGCTTCGTCGAAAAAATAAAGATCGATCACTAACAAATATTGGAGAGAAGTTTCCGTCTTCGCGTCAGCTATAGCTTCAATCGGCTCAAAAGAAACTGTCAAGAAGTAGCTTCAGATTCTTACAACATTATTAATGATAATATCTGGGGTTTAACGTCCCAAATCCAAGATATGATTATGAGAGACGCCGTAGTGGAGGGCGCCGGAAATTTTGACCGCCTGGGGTTCTTTAACGTGCACCTAATCTAAGTACACGGGCCTCAAACATTTTCGCCTCTTACAACATTATTGAAAAAGACGTTACGCGAAATCAAAAAATGATATTCCCTAGAAGGCAACCGCGGGAAGCTTTCCATTCCGTCCTATAGATGCTACGATAAGGATAGCGTTTGATTCTTCATGTCAGCTGAAGAAAAAGCGTGCTTACCCGTCTTCCGCTGGGAAGCAGAAAAATATTGCCTTGCTGATCCTGACCGAAGTATCGCACCACACGAGCATTTACCACGCCTTCTTGTATCAGTTTCATAGCTTTTCGCACATTCTCGGCACGTCTGTGGGCACAGAAACGAAAAGAATACCAACTTGTCAACACAACAGAAAAAGTTACACACATTCAGACAGAGAAAGCGGCAGGAGAAGCGAAGAGAATGGCAGCCGAAGTGATAAGAGCGAAGCCGTCACGTTTTGGCGCAACGAATGAAGCGACTACCTATAGAGATAGGGCGTCAAAGGAAAGAAAATAGCCAAACGCACCTTTTGTTTCTACCTATAATTACTACCAATTTACTATACTGCAACGTAAGTTGAAAAGATGAAACCATATATGCAAAAGTTATTGCATTTTTGCTTGGCTACCGGCGTCATGGCGGTGCTTTATTTCCGACACCGAAACTAGGCCAAGTGTACATCCACCGACCGAGTGCTGCCCAGGCGATGAAGCACCCACGAAATGCTGCAGGCTACCTGGTTCACCGATCGCATGCTTGGGAGCAGCACAATATCAACGGGCTAGCGCTTAGTCACGAGGATTTCTTTATTATTTCGCGGGCTTTGTTTGCGACGTCGAATAAAGAACTACGTGAAAGTTGTCTTAGAGGAAACCGTTCAATGGTGGTTTTTGAAGGTGTTCTTCAACCATTCGTTCCTACTTTGGTTGTTCAGAAAAGTTTGATAATTAAATAAACTTAACGGGATAATTGAGGAGAAAATAAAAAAAATAGCCTGACTAACTATAGGCCAGCGCGAACCGGATGCATTCGGTTCCAGTCGCTTGCGACGCGGTTTTTATTTTTAAAGTCTTCACCAAGTTACGCGAGACAACCTGTATAGTTGTACGTTACCGCACACTGCCAGTGCAGAACGATTTCAGGATGCACCGTGACACCTGTCAATCATGCGGGGGTGATTTTGCGAGGCATTGTGCAGAAGCGCGCTGTAAATTAAGCCCCTTGCAGCGCGTAAAAAAAAAAAGAAGTGGTCGTGGGACGCTAGATGATATCAGCCATTCTGTTGTAACAGCGGCCTTGAAACATTGTAAAGTGTGCACTGCTATCTTTCTTTTATTACGCACAGCTTATGTCAGGGACATTATGTTGCATGTTAAAATTCGACGGTTGTTGGGAAAATATATATAGCGGATATTAAATGCGCGAAGATTCCGTGCGCCATTGCGAAACCTGATTTCCCAGAACAGGGTATTACAGGCATAATGCTACAGAAACGAAAGAGACCGAGAATGCTGCCAGAATTTATATCTACTAGTCGATAAAGAGGTCGAGCAGGCGGCCGTAGACAAATCTAAGGAGCTCATAATAATTGTTGCGTTTTAACGTCCCAAAACCACGATATGATTATGAGGGACACCGTAGTAGAGGGCTCCGGAAATTTCCAGCACTTGGGCTTGTTTAATATGCACCTAAATCTGAATACACGGGCCTCAAGAATTTGCACCTCCATTGAAAATGCGGCCGCCGCGGCCGGGGTTCCATCCCCGCGACCTACGGGTCAGCTGTCGGGTACGATAACCACTAAAACACCGTGGCGGGTTCTGAGAAGCTCAGTGGACCTGAAATGTGTTCGCAATGAAATGAATCAGGTAAGGATAAAACACTGAAACTTTATTTACATAAGAATAAAAATGTCCCCTACATTAAAGGGCCCCATTAACGCTTGAAATTTCATTGCTATCGCTGTCATATCTGTAAGATGTTCTGTCGTATTCGTCAGAGACCGCTGTCTATGTCGTCATTAAGATATGAATCGCAGCCCTCCTCCCCCCGAGAATTGCGGAGCTAAACGGAACACGGAAGAAGAGTTGATGAGGAGTTCATGTTCTTGGCATGCTGGTGTGACGTGGTAGCGATACATGGTCTCGTGTTAGCAGCGAACATCAATTTTGAGCGTTCAGTTGTGGTGTGGTAAATCCGTGTTTTCCTTTCTTCGTTTCTAGGTGCACAGATTCGTTACGATCTCCGCGTGAGAAATTCTTCACTAATACGAGCAAAACCACCCGCAGAATGTACACGGTATTTTCGCCAGGCTGTAAAAGGCGGAATATCGTACCATATATACAGCTCACGCTGTCAGCGGGTGTTCAGAGCACTCAAATAATGTCGTAGCAGCCTTCATTGAATAAAATATTTACTATTTAACAATGAACTGTGCCGCTGCTCCAGAGGTGCTTCTTTTTTATACAACATCAATAAACAATCAACTGAACTTGCGCGTTGGCTTAGAAACAATCGTTGAGTGGTGTTCCCCAGTGCAGATGATGCTTACCCAGAAACAATCTGCGTCTAACTGGTAAAAAATGTAATCCATTCGTACACTTGCATACTCCGTGACATTGCTAAAGAAGGCAACGCAACATAAATATTTAGGCGTGCTGTTCCCTTAACACCTTAAGTGGAGCACTTCCAAATATATGGCATGCAACAGAGTCAGTGGAGCTCCGTGGAGCCTAAGACGCAGCCTACGCCGTCGTGCTCCTGAAATAAAAACCTGGCGGACGCTTGAGCATAGCCTTCAAGAGTAGAATGCGATAGCGTAATCGTACCTCGTGCGCATCGCCTTCTCAATTACTAGACTAGCTTCGGTTTTTGGTGCATGCGTCAAACGTGCCGTAACGAAACGAATGACTGTGCGCGAAGCATTGAACGTTTCAAACGCTCCTAAGATGCCTATTGCAAGTACAGCTGCTGAGTGCCTACTACGCCATAATTTCTTCTTTTTGCAAGTCATCGAAGGGCCCACTACGCGTCCGTACGGCGTCACGCAAACCTACGCAGCTGGTCTCTTTTTTGATGATTTTCCTGATGATGATGAATAAATATGTCTGGGCCCTTTGTACTGGGTGGGCCTTTAAAACGCCCACTCGTTGCGCAATTCACTTCGCTTGACGGCTGGCGTGAGTCTACGCTTCTGCCACGCATTACATGCGTTAAGGAGGCTCCTTCAACAACATGACATTCATATAGTGTTTTTTCCGAAGCAGTTTCAAGCAATAGCGTAGCTCTGTGGTAGAATGCCTTACCAAGCAGACGGCCTTGGTTCGATCCTCACTCGAACCGAAGATATTCATTTATTTTACTTGCATCTTTCTTGATTTTTCATTCAGGGAAAACATAATTTTTCGCTCACAACAAACGATGCCGACACCGACGCCGACGCCAACACCGAAATTTCTGCGAAACGACCTCTTTAACGATGCCGCGTTAACAGGCTTGGCACACGATATCTTAACCCTTTTACTACCGTTGACGGGTCTAGTCCTCATGAGATTCTGTAACAAAATAACCGATGAGGGTTATTGTCGTCATGAGCAAACCACCTTCTAGTTATATTTTTATGCGATTAGTGAAATCAAGGAACCGCGTTCAATTGAAAGAATAGTACTGTGTTATTCAGAAAAAATGCTCTCCAATTTGAAGGAAAAAGCTCTTTCGGTAATTTTGCGACGTTTTTCTTATTTTCTTGCGATAGCGAAAGAGTTAGTAATACTCATGATAGAATACCCCAAAATAGTATGGGCCCTTCAGACGGCAATAGATTGTTACAAAAAGGCACAGTTTCGCCTCAAGGGCGAAGCAATGAATGCGATAGCAAGAAATTGGAATGTCGCAGGAAGAACGCCCAGCAGCTAGAAACTTGCTGCGCGCTGCTAAAGCACGAAGTACGCAGCAAAATAAAACACTTAAGACGAGTGCGAACTAACAACTGTCATAGCTCGACACTTGCAGCGCGCTGCTCAAAGGACGCACGAAAAGAATGCACAGGTATACATAGGACGAGCGCGAACTCTCACAGTTGTTACTTCAACTAACCCCTACTTTGGGTCTTCTAACTAGCAGATCACTCCTTTCGCAAACGCGGCCGCTGCAGCGAGCAAAGTGATCATCATGTGGTATAGTTTCAACGCAAACTTTGCGGTGAAAGCACAAGACGTACAAAAATCCCCCTGAAGAGATAATCGCGCGAACACGATCCACCAAGCCGTGTATGTAAAAGTACAAGTCGAAGGTGCACATCCCAACTCCGGAAAAACACTAGAGGGTTTGAGAATTGGGGACCCAATACACTGGGTCCCCAAGTTGCGCTGGGCAGGATTCTCTTGCGTTCGGAGGAGCAGCAGAGTTTTAGAATTGGGTGGAACGCAAGCTGCGCTGGGTCAAACGCATGGGGCGCCACACGTGGCGAAATTAAAATCATGCGAGACCCGGGCCATACTGCGTCGTGGCCCGCTCTGCGTCTGCGCCGTCTCGCTGGCGACCCAAGACCCACGCTACTTTCCGATTTCCGGGTCTTGGGTCAACGCGAGCGCAAGAGCCCAACAATGGCTTGCGTTCTGCGCATGCGCCCTGGCGGCTCGCAAACTTCTTGGGTCCCCAGTTCTCAAACTCTCTACTAGAAAGATTTATAACTAGCAACCCAAAAACTTTGCGAGCCACCATGACACATACGCAGAACGCAAGCCACTCTCGCACTCTTGCACTCGCGCTGTCCCAAGACCCTCCAGCGTCTTCCTTTGGACGTCAAACAAAACCACAGAGCGCGCGACCTCAAGAGAAGAAAATAAAGAAGGCGCTTGGCAGTGGCATGCGAAGCCACAGCTCGCATTTCCTACGGGCGTCGATTCTGGTCACTAAGGTAGAACTTCATTTGGGCTCTATTTGGCATATATACCTGAGACTGAACTTACAGTTGTTGTTGTTGTACCCTCTGCGACATGGCTCACAGCTACACTAGGAGATTGGCCAATAATTGAGGTTGGTATTATTAATTTTGTTGTTCTATTTTGTGTATTGAATGCTGATAACATTATAACTAAATAAATCAATCAAGAAAAAAAAAAACGTACGCAACAAGGAAAGAGTGCACTAATTGTCTTCACAGCGCAAACGCACTTCTGTGTCCTTGTTGAAACAAGCGCAAAATAGACGAAGAGTTAGAAAGGACACAGGACACGAAGCGCTCCGTCCTGTGTCATTTCTAAGCCTTCGTGTATTTTGCGCTTGTTTCAACATGAACCTTTACCAACATGCCCAACTGGCAGTGAAGCTTTGTCCTTCTTACTTCTTCACTTCTTTGCCCCTGCACCCATCTGTATATGATTTCATGTCATCGCGTATCAGATGCACTATCATCCTTGTTACACGTTTCAGTATAGAGCTATTCTTGTGTGCGCATGAGCGGTGTGCCTTGTGCTTATATATGCATTAGCATATGGAAAAATAAGGCAGTTGTTAGTGAGCGCTTGTGCCGTACGCTTATGTTCTTCGCGGGTGTCTTGTGCGCTTGCGCTATAATTTTAGCTCATGATTCTGGTCTCGGTATAACATACATGCCGTGATTCTGGTTCAGCCGTCTCGTTTCTTCCTTCTTGTGGAATAAGTCTACAAGAGCCAAACCGTTCCCACTAGCTCGCGCCATTACGAGCCATGGGAAGCTCTTTTTCGCTGGACGACTGGCCACGAGTGGCGTGGCGCTACAACTCCAAAATGAAAAACTAGCGTGGGAATACGCAGAGCAGGCAGCGATGCAATGTTGCCCGCGCTTCGCCTAATTTTAATTTGGCCCCTTGTGCCGTCCCGTGCGTTTCACCCAACGCCGCGTGCGTTTGCATTCTTCCGTTTGTATCCTGTAGAACGAATGAGGCATGGCGTAATTGTCTAAGGCAGCGAGCTGCGTACCAAGGGGTAGCAGATTCGAAACCCCGGTCGATTACTTCGGAGGTTTGTTCTTCTGAAATATATTTTGAAGCTTTTATTGCTATATACATACATATACATATCCGAGACATGACGGCGGCGGCGACGGTGACGGCAAAAATCCGTCAAGAGTGTCCACATAATTGCTATCGCAATAATAGACCGAGTCCAGATTCTAGCAGCTGGATTCAACAAATATCGCCGTTGTGTCTACCCCACTTAATTATCTCCAAACGCAAATATGTTTGCTTTACATTCAAGTAGAACAGTGGACAGACTAAAATTCATCCTACTCATTCTTCATATCAAAGTTAAGATTGATGGGACCAGCACGATCAAATTAGCACGAAACGCACGCTTTCGGCACAGGCATATTGTCTTTACTGAACGTCCGATAGCGTGTAATGACAGTTTTAAGCACAACTATTGTACCAGAGTGAATAATAAATGAAACATGATGCCCGACGCACTGGATTTGCCTTAATGTTGATGGGGCTGCTACAATTTTATATAGGAACTGCTTGCTCTTGACGATTCTGGACACGTGCAGTTTTCTTTAATTAACTACCAACGCAAAGCCGTGGTCGCGACAATAGCATTTGCGCTCATTTTATTATTATTCTTATGATATTGTCAATTTTGTGACTGAAGCAGTGCGTTCACAATTCTCTTTGTCGTCATGTAGCACGCATGATTCTTGAGCGTATGTTTATCTATGGATTCTATTTTGATTCCTGTAATGACCCTTCTCGGGTTAACAATATCAATGAGTAAACAAACAACTTAACAAGCTTTCGACAGCATTAGTGTTTAGCCATAGCACAAGATTAAAGTGATGCACTATTAGGTCAGAATAATGTCGCAACACCCGCTTGCGGAAAGGTATGATTTAATGTTTGTAATGTAAGCAGAAACAATGCTCATTCACAGAAGTTCGTAGAAGAGACAAACAATGAAAAACGGAATTCTGCTTGAAAGAGATACGGAAACAAGTGTGGATGACGGAGGCTTTGAACTTCGCAGAAATGCATCAGTCGCTCTGTAACGCAATGTTTTACGCAATGAAGTAAGAAAAAGAATTCTTACAGCGATTGAGGGATATTGAATTTAGTCGACCTCTAACTATGTTTTCCACTTTAAAAAAAGCACGCATGATTGTTATAATGAATGAGGCACAGCGATTTGAATGATCGAGTGACAATTCTACGAGAACTTAGCGTTCCTCGTGTGCACATTTTCGAGTCTTCTCGAAATGTTCACATTTTGTCGTCACGCCACTGTCAATGCCTAACGTGTACCAATTGTTTGGCGGTTGAAGAAAAGATGAATCTTACAGTGATATACTACTGCTTTCTATTGTTCCTGACTAAGAAGAATATATTGCGCCAACGTCTTATACCGTAAGAAGTGGCAGTCGGCTATGATTTACATCGGGCTTGCCCTCAGACGCAATACAATAGACTGAAGCAAGATGCACGAAGAGCTCCTTTCAGCCATATTCGTCCTCTTGGCCACAGACATGCTGCTTCCAATACGCACTACCCCACCACGTCATGCGCAATGCGACATGAAACAGGTAAGTAAATAGGAGCGCTTGCAATAAACGATGTTGTGTCAAATACCGTAAACCTGCATTTATGTGGAGCATGGCTCATACTTTGGTGACAGCTTGTAGACAAAATGTTACATGGAAATTAATTAAAATTGAGGCAAATAGGAGAAAGTCATCTGGTTCAATATCGTGACAGCATTTAGTGTCAGAAAAAATACAGCGGGATCCACGAAATTTAGCCATGAAGCCATTCATGAAGTAATGCATTTAAACTGGAATAGCTTGATTATTAGCAATGAATTATTGCGCAATCACTCATATTGAATAAGTGCGAATGTAGGTACCAAATACGACCAAGTTCATTAGAATTTGTACTTTGGAATAGTTTGTATGAACTTCTTGAAAAAAAGATGAACATGCACCACCAAAATCCTAGTTCTGCGATCGTTTGAAGATTGGTTCCATAGAATAAACACTGTCTACAGTTTGTAGGCGGCGATAAAGTGTGAACAAACCGATTGCCGACGCTGTACATGTGTAATATTGGAAGTGCAGAAATTGCAGAAATATTCAGTTTAGAGAACGTAGGAAAAGACGATGCCAGCATGAGAAAGAACTTCAGGACTCGAGATCCTTGTTTTTTAATTATATTAATTTTTGGCGTGTCACGCCCAAAACCGCGATGTTTATTTTCGGAGACGCCGTAGTGAAGGGCTCTGGAAGTTTAGACCACCGGGGCTTCTTTAACGTAACCTAAATCGAAGAACACAAATGTCTAGCAGTTAGCCACCATCGTAATGCGGCCTCCGCGGCCGGGGTTGACACAGGAGACCTTCAGGTCAGCAGTAAATCACCATAACTACAAGCCGTGTTATAATTAATGTGTGGGCTTCTTGCATTCACTCTTCTCTTGCTTTCGATATTCGTGATCTTTTGCATAACCTGTGCCGCGTCTGCGAATAGGAGAAAAAGAGCGTAAATTAGTCCCTGATAAAATTGTAGACATATGCCCTGTATTCGAGAGTTCCGGCCCCCTTAAATCAAGTGTGAGTTCAAGGTAGAGGGACGCGTTTCATGGTGCACAATGCATTCTTATCATTTCGGAGTTATCAGGTGATGACTTGGACACTTAAGTTAGCATGGTGATTTACGCAGTGAGACCATTAATGTAAGCCGTATTTTATTTTCTTCTACTGAAGCCGCTGAAGTTATATTGAAATGCATCCCTTTGCAAGCAGAAAAAAAGTCCGTCCAGCTCCATTTCGCGAACACTGTCGAAACTGTGAAGCTTATGCCTATCTTTCTTCAGGCTATGTCATGAAAAAATTCGTAAACAGGGGGTGGGTGCTCGAGCCGACGTTTCGACCAGTGGACCTGTCTTCCTCAAGGCTGGAACTGATTTCCTTAGCTAACGTGCGTATATGCTTCGTGCCCTCTCCACAAAAAGAGAGAGGGGGGCAGCTAGGACAGTAAAAGACACTCACCATGTTTCGTCATCTTCCGTCATTAAAGGACACTCACCATGTTTCGTCATCTTCAGGTTATATCGTAATTCTACGTTTTGAAAGTCTTCCATTCGTTGGCGCTTAGCTTCGGCATCTCTTGTGCGAACATCGTAGTTGGCTCGGCGACGACACGGCCGTTCTCGCGTCAGCTCTCACTGACGCTCCCATCGGGTGGCTTCTTCATCGGCAGAATGAGAAGTGTTCGCCATCTTGAAAGCGAAAACTCCTGATCACTGAAACCGACACGCTATTTTACACTCCACTGCGGCTCACCATCAACCCATCTTCGCGCGTTTCTGGAAGGTTCACCCTTTGACATCCTCCGCTCTCACCCTCGCCTCTGGCAGCACGCACTCGACGTCCTCCGCCCTGGCCCTCGCCTCTCGCAGCGTACGCAGCCCTCCCTTTCCTACCGAGCCTCACTCTCGCCACACTGCGAGGCCACGTGATCACCGCTACCACAACCCCGGACATGAAAGCCTCGACTGAGAACAGCTTCGCTATTGAAAATCCCAACGTTTTGAATGCAAGCTTTTGTTTCACAGGAGCAGTTGAAAGAATGCATTGAGCACCTAAAAATGTGTGTTCCCCATTTCAAAAGCATTTGTCGAAATCGAGGCAGCATTAGGAAGAATACAGGAAGGAGCTAAGTAAAGAACCAACTAAACTGATATAAATTTTTATTATTTCTAATCGCGCTTTACAGTTCGTATTGCAGATAGCACAAACAACTGCCACAATGACAAAGTGGAAAGAACGCTGCGGATGTGTATGATCCTCTTAATATTTGGTAGTGGATGTTTATGTAGCCCATTGAATCGCACCTTGAATCATGAGTGCCTCTTATCTGGATCCGACTCCTTTCAGCCAGTTCCGTTGAGAAGTGGACATAAAGGAGAAACAAGCAGCAATTGAGTGTTCGGTCAATCGAATCCCTTCACCATAGGTTCTACTATCACTTGACTATTGCACTGTGTTAGGCTACCGAAAATGTCGCCCTGAAGCGGCTCTTATATTTGGCAGGGTGTTCGGCTTGTTAGGCTTGGAAGAGAAGGTAACAAAAGAAATGATCTCGCACAAGTATAAAATACCAAAAACTGAACACAGAGTGGAGGAAACAACACACACGGCCTGTGTCGTGCGACCTGTTAATCTCGGTCATGTCGCGCTGTTCGCTAAAACAGGAGAAAGCCTGGCAGTTGAAAATGAACCACAAGGGCCTGTAAACGATTTTTTCACGGTTGTGAACGCCGCAGAACTTCATATGAAACCGCCATTCGAATGAGTGATACCTTTATGTAATCATATTCAAACAACATAAATGCCAAATTTGGCAGAATAGTGCTCCTACTTTGAAAGACCGAAGCTTGTCCTTCTCACAAGAAAAGAAGACAGACTAGGATCTCTGCATGACAGTACGCGGTGCTAGGGCAACATTTTTACATTGTATGTTTTGTTTATTTTTCCTTTAGTTCGTGAATACTTCAGAAGTAATATGGACGTATAAAACAACTTATACTAGAAATATCAGCTGCGAGTGCAATAAAATGGAGTGTATGACTCCATTGGATATCAGATACAAGAGGAATTTCCTATTCGACCAGCAAAGGTAACGTTTTCTTTGTGCTAGTATTTTATTTGTGTTCATTCTAAGCAGCGTTTATTTTTCTCGTTGGCAGGTGTTCTATTCCCCTCAGGGGACAGTTTTTGCCGTTGTATCCGGAACGGATGACCGTCATGACCCGAGGTACAGCAAAATATGCCTTAGTTTTCTCTAAATGCCGCCAGGAGCACATGCTTCGACGAGGTTTTGGAATGGTGCGACAAAACGTATTCGCAATGCCCACGAACTATAGGTGGCGCGCTGTTCGATTCAAGATGGCGCCACGAGGAGGGTTAACCCGTTTCTTAGCACGGTAACAGATAGGACGCACGGACGTACGGCTTGTGCCACTTTCACCGGATGAAGCCATGAGCTGCACTGAAATGATATGAGACCAAAATACTTTCCCAAACCATGGAAAGTGCTAAGTGCTCGCCACCTAATTAATTGCTGCGGTGTGAAAGGTTATATTTCAGCTCCCTTACCGTGCATCAACGATGCTTTGCGAAATCCTGAGCGTGCTACAGAAGACTGCATGAACTAGAGTTGGCGTATGAACTGAACGACACTCCGAGGTAGCACGTACCGAGCCTGCCTGACGGATTTGCCGCAGTAGTAGGCCGCTAGCGAGAAGCGCCATCGCTGCTGCATGCACGGGACCACATGTTTAACGTGTTGATGGTTTCCAAACATATATTACGCCGTCCGCGTTACTTGCGCATTGAGGAACGCGGAGTTACTTCTTCAACGGAACACAAGCATCCAACATCCAGTTCAGTAGCGCTAGTGTCACAGTCATGCTCAGGCTCTAGCCGTGTGCAGTTCACTTCACTAGGATGTTGCAGGTTCGACCAGCACAATCGAAAAACTAATATCGAAGAGAATGCACACGTGTTCTATTCGCAACATCGAAGAATTCGACGTTGCGAAATTCGTCGAACAACAATGCCGTTCGGAAGGTACCGGTGAAACACAGAAGTTAGCCGAGAGGCGTGGATTGTGGCCGTGACAGCACGTTTCATCGCTCTAACCATTTCGCTTCGGTGATCGAACTCGAGCATGTTGGCGGCATGCGGCGCTCCATAATATCGACAATAATTGCGGTGCATGCAATGCACAAGAAAAACTATCCTTTTATTTTGATATCGATCAAGGATATTATACATTAAATACAATCAAAGTGACTACGAGCGTGAAAAGCATTAACGCACGAGGGGACGTGAAGTGCAAGTCGCTCCTCGTGAGTTGGCAGCTGATCGTTCATCGTCGCTATCACTCTCGGTGCTTTCACACCGTTCTATATCCAGTGAAAAATCCTCGTCGTCAAGATGGTTTCCTTGAACATCACTGCTGAAAGCAATCTGAAGAATTTCCACTGCCGAACAACTTCGACCACTCCGCGTCACCATGTTTACAATTAGGGAGACGTCTGGGAGCGGATAACATTTTGCTCTCAAACCGGTCAACAAGCAACTCGCTTGCAGTGTGCTGCCACCTATCAACAAAAGTACAAAAACAAGCAGCGCAGCGCTGGCTATGAAACCAACACACTGATGACGGACGGCGTTGAGAGCGTTCGCTCCACGAAAGGCGTGGAGCGGACGCGTCCTCGAATGACTGAAACGTCGCTCGCACGATTCATAACAGCGCTTTCCTGACAAAGAATAGAGGCCTTATTTTAATGTATCGCCACCTTGAGACTGCTCAGTTATAGAAGAGCACATCGCGAGCCCGTGCGACCTCCCGCGTACAATGCTATGGGATTCATGCACTACAAAAACACTGACGAGGGATATATGCAAGTAAAAGAGTTTCAGCTGAATAAGCCAGACGATAGCATTTAACTAACCTACGTGGCTACAGAAAACCTCGCGAAGCTGATATGTGTAAGCTTTGGGCTATCATTGAAAGCGCGAGTTGCCAGGTATTTTTACGAAAACTTCGCGTCTCGCAAGAACGAATCAGATTTCTCGCGTCACGGAGGGCCGGTTTGTTCACTGATGCAGGAAACATGCAAAGTCGTAGTGTTCCTTTCTTGCCAACGCGTTAACACTGAGGCTAGCACAGCCGAACATGGGAGCGACAGCGTAGTGCTGCCATTTTGTCTTCTACTAACCCTCCTCGAGAGGACGCTCCTGAATTCCGCTTGGCGGCGCGACAGTCTATGGGTATTGCGAATAGGCGGAAAGTTGGGCTAGTTGGTAATGTCACTAATAGGACATGTTTACTAGCGAATAAGACGTGGACGAGAAGAAGGTTGCCCTCTATTCCTGCATTCACTAGCGTTGTGTATTCCTTGTTCTCGTCCACGTCTTTTTCGCTAGTAAACATGCCCTATTACTGACAAAACATACTCGAGTATACTTGGGTTCCAGCCCCGAGACTGATGTGTTAGTTGGTTAGAGGACCTGGTGTAAATGGGTCATGGGCGCGTGAGCCGAGACCAGGTACTCGGGCCCTTAAGGCAGCCTTAGCAGGACCAACGCACAACTTTGGCAGAATGAACGGTTCATGAGAAATTGCTAGTTCTTCTTTTTGCACGTGCTCCTGACCAAGCTTCTTCGTACCATTCCGTTACCAAACGGCAAAAAACGAGTGTTCCACATTCCCGCCATGGCTGCGATCGGCGCTAACAATCCTAGATTTAAATGTACATATACACCCCTTAAAGTGGGCAAGAGGATGACCGCCGCCGTAGCTCACTGGTAGAGCATCGGACGCGTTATTCGAAGGTCGCAGGTTCGGCCCCTGCCGGCGGCAAGTTATCTTTTCGTCCACTTTACTTTCTTCACCTTTATATCCCAATTATTACAAATAACATCTATAATCTCCTCGGCATTACTGTCTGTCAGTTCTCATTATTATTGTCTAACAAAGAAAAACGAGCCCCTAAAAGCCGTCTTCTTTCCTTCATTTCAATGTCAGTATTTGCTACCTTCTCACTTCCCTGTGCATGCCTCCTTCTCTGTAGCATTGAACCACCTTGAATGAGATATTGACCGCGATAATAATGTTGGTTGCCTAGATAATCTTGGTTCTAATTGAGGCAAATAATGGCCTGTACGGTACACGCATGTAAGTAGCTTATGTAGGGTGCCCTCGGAGGACTCTGTGGTGGGGTTGTGTGTTCACTGCCGAATACGAGATATAGAAATGGCTTCATCTGTTTACTGCCCTCAGAAACTGAACGGATATATGAACTTTCTTACTTGTCAAGAACAAACCAACGGTTTCTCAAATGAACGTGATTCACAGCGAAAGTATAAAAATCTAGACGTGGGTCGCGTTGGGGTCACTCGTCTGTTGCGGCTGTGTTCTAGCCGTGCCGGCTGATTCAACAGGACAAAGCCTTAGGCACGTTTGTAATCCACACCGAAATTTGCCACTCGAACTAATTTTATTTTATTTATTTATTTCCTACTACAGATTAAAAATCTATCCAAGGAAGACAGGTACAAGAGATCGCATAACAGCACAGCCATAAAAGATAACATAAAATATTGCTCAAAATAAGAACATAACGTCAATGAACAGTGCGTTTCAAGGTTATATGTAATTGACAGTGCTGGGCAGTATCGAAGATACATGTATCTTAGATACTATCTTAGATACACTTTGGGTATCTTGTATCTGTATCGCGATACGTCTCGCAAGATGAGTATCTGTATCTGTATTTCCGATACATTCAATAATGTATCGTGTATCGTAAGATACAAGATACTCCTATAGGAACACCACCGTACAAAATAATAATCGCTGGCTCAATTCCGCTTCTCAAGTTCGTACTGGTCTCACTAAACCGCCTTTCTTTCTTGAAGAGTCCACCAGTGAGGGCAGGCGATGAGGCGTGCGCGTCCGTTTTGGTTGAGCACAGTAACATGACAGCGCTCGCGCAGTCTCGACAGAACAAGCGCGCGAACGTATATGCTTTGCTCACACCCTCGATTTTTTCAGAATTTTTTTTTTACCTGTGCCAGTGCCACCGCACTTACCCTGATCCACTGCACAGCGGCGCGGACCACAACGCATGCGGTGATTAACGCACATATTCTGATGCCGCTGTCCTGCGTGGTGCTTCGTTACGAAATCTGAAGCATAGGGTCGCTTTGCGTCTCGTGGCGTTTACACATCAGTGATTTGAAGGATTTTATAGATGTAAGTTAGACTTACATGCGATTGACTTATGTGCAAATAGGATCCTAACTACAGCACCACTAGTACCGATGCTAGATCTAATAGAGCAAGTGTTTACCTAACAGAAGATACCTTCGTGCACCACAACTTTTAAATGCGAAGCATTTCTTAGCGAACCTCTCGCACTTTGAGCGTTTCTATCTATCTATCTATCTATCTATCTATCTATCTATCTATCTATCTATCTATCTATCTATCTATCTATCTAGCCGCCTACGTCTGGGCGCTCTCCTGGTCGTCTGCATAGGTTGTAATATACCAAAATTCGTACAGGATAGGATGAGTGTATAACGAACACGATTCACTGATTATGACGTGAATAACGCAAGATACCTGTCGCGTACGTCAAGAAATCCTTTCCCTGAGTCACGTGTGGCACATACCCGTATACCAGAGATCATGTTATGCAGGTATGTGCCTCAGGTGATAACATAATCTCAGCCAACGCAGTAACCGCGAACATACACACTGACACGCAAAGAAAGTGATAATAACAGTGATTGCTGGGGTTCTACGTCCCAAAACCACGATATGACTATGAGAGACACTGTAGTGAAGGGTTTCGGAAATTTTGACTGTCTGGTATTCCTTAACGTGCACTGACATGGCACAGTACATGGGCTTCTAGCATTTCACCCCCATCAAAATGCGACCGCCGCGGCCGGGATCGAACCCGTGACCTTCGGGTCAACAGCCGAGTACCGTAACCGCTATACCACAGTGGCGGACGCAAGAAAAGTTAGGGAACTGTAGACAGAGCACCCCTGAAAGACGCTGGGCTACCATCCACTCGTCCACGTGGTCCGCAACTTCGACCACGTGGATTATTCAAAAACCGGGGTCAATGCTTCCTATAATAACCCTGCCGAGAGGACCATGTACCTCATGACTACCGGTGACTTCAGCATTGATTTATGAAACCCAACAATGCGTGGTTCTTAGATGGCATAAAAGACGGCTTGGATGTGGACAGTGCATCACAAGACCTTGGTGCAACGTCCAGGACAGGAGGCATCATAGATCACTTCTTCGCAAGAGCCATCTGCGTTTCAACTAGCTCTACTATACCTCGCATTTCATTACACTTAGACCGTTCGTAGCCGCGATCACGAACGGATCCGATAACAAGTCCTGTCCAGCTGCTGGTGCTCCCTGATCAAGGTGATGATGACCTCATTCAGGAACTACCAGGACCTCTTCCACACATACATACAAGTTTGTGAAACGTGCGTGCGTTCTCCGTCATAACGAATAAGTATAAGCATATAACAACTGTAACGCAACTGTAACAACTGCAACTGTGACTGTAACGTACATGCAGTGTGCCTGCTCGTGCCACTGGGCTGTGTATATATCTAGGGAAACTTTTCTGAATAAAGCTTAGTTGCGAGTAGCGCCTGTCCTGTGCATCTGTGTTCTTTCATTGTCCTATTCGAATTCGCGCTATCGAGTATTGAAGAATATAAGCGCTACATGGTAACACCTATGTTGGTAACACCTATGTTGCTGTTGGCATCGTTAAGCAACTGTAAACAACTAGTTATATAACACATGTTCGACTCTTCAAAACAGGTGTCTGCATTTATTTATGCTTTTTTTTTTAGTTTTATGCTCGGGGCGCGAGAACTCTAGTTCATTGATGAGCTTACGGGAGCACCAGCGGTAACGCTGGAAGGTTCGGTCGCTGATATATAAAAGAGCACGCTTTCCGCCGATAATCAGAATGCCGAAGGCCTACGACTTTTATTGCCGCGAGTTAGTTTCTGGGCACATGCTTGCCCAGTGCGCAGTTTCGTCTCTAACAGGGTGACTGGCGCCTTCTTTATCGTCACCACCACGTGACAATACAATAGGTATTAGGCATTTCTGGGGTGCCCATGTTCTCTCGTTGAAGAAAAAAATGTTAAAAGATTGCACATTAGTGAGTATATTGATAACGAACGCTTTACGCCAGTAGATAAGTAGAATATGAAAATTAACTGCAGTTTTATGAGCTTTAAATATACACAATGTGTCACAAAATATGTCGCTAGCAGCGTCGTTGCTGCTGTACACCGGCGATTCGGTATTGCGTAAACGGTGTTTAATAGACAAGGTAAAACTCTACACCAGTATTTGCGCCATCGTGCGAAGGCTTCTTATTGAAGTTCTTGTGATTAGATGGCGACCCGCTAGCTGGTCGGCAAGCTGAGCTGCGTCTCCCCATCAATTACAAAACTTACAAGCAAGAGCCGCTGTCAGCGAAGAGCTGTCCTGTTAATTAGCCAAAACAAACCCCAATAAGTTCTGTCGGAAGTAAACTGATGCACTTTGAGCAACAAGGACAAAACTTTTGAGATACTAACAGACATTTCATTAAAATGAAACCAAATTGGTCACATTAAAGGCATTTTCAAGCAAACCTTTTCATGCATAGGCGGTCGCTACTGCGTTATGGGGGTCTATAATGACAAATTTGCGAATGTATCGAATTATCTTAAGATACAATTGGCAAGTATCGTATCGGATACAATTATTACGGTAGTATCTTGTATCTGTATCTCCAATACTTCTTGCCTGAGTATCTTGTGTCGTATCGCGATACAATTTCAAAGTATCTTTGCCCAGCCCTGGTAATTGATAACAAAATTCACAAATTGAGTAAAATTTGTTTGACGGTACCTCTCTAACAGCCTAATAGCAGTAATAGTGTAATAGTCTCCAATAATAATAATTCCTTTCGCGGGATCATGGAAAACTGAAAGGGTTAGTTTTAGCAAAATACGAGGTTAAAAAATTGGGGGGCGCTTAAGCTTCGCCTTTAAGAGTTGAACGCGATTACGATATCCTGCCCCTAGTGCGTACTTCGACCACTTAGTCTATACTTCTTATTGTATGTTGTTAGTCTCGAAGTTGAGATTGTGTATTTCTACAATGTAATTGACAAAGTACAAAGTGGTCGCATAGCTGCAGCACGCCGAGCTTTGGTGTCTGCCTTCTCTGCCTCCGGCTTGCGTAACCACTCTCGTAGTCGTGTGCCACTTGCCACTGATCCCCCACCAAAACTCACCGATGAGGATGGACACCGCAGTGCGGTTGGCGCGGGTAGATGACACAGAATCTATTACAAGTGTGTAAAGATCCCGGTGGCGCGACAGAACGTCTGTGCGCGTGACATTTCGAAGTGTTAGTGCACCCGCTACGTGCGTGTAACAGAATGCGCGCACTAAGGTGTGTGCCTTATGTAATGGGTAGCATGCTTTAAACCAGAGGCAATTATGCGCGAGAAACTTTTTCGAAGTTGCGATGCACCCACTACGTGGTCTTAAGGGAATACGAGCAGTAATTTGTGCGCGTTTCGTGATGGGTGGCCCGCTATAAACCACGAAGTCATTATGATATTCACATGGTGTGACGCCCGATGGCAATATGCGCTTGTACCACGAAATACTATTGCGACATTACATCTCGTATTGTGACATCTGTATACAGGACGCGTATATTTGTGAAGCATGAACGTTACTTTCATTGCAGCTCTAAGCAGAAGCGTGGCTGTGCATGTAAAGTAATTACAATCAAATAGCGACAATAAGCGCTCAAGCGTTACTAATGACACACTCGATGGCTAACACAACTATTATTGTGCATTCTAATGCTCAGTGTAATAAACACCATGAAAGAAAAAAAAATTCGGCAGATCCCACCTACCGTGGGCATCGACGTTATGCGAAGCATGGGCACGAAGGTGGCTGTGTCGCAATTTTTCACATTGAGCGAGACGTTACGGAATGACGCTAGATAAATGTGCAAATGGTATACGCAGACACATGTTTTGAAGAGTCGAACATCTGTTATATAACTAGTTTTTTACAGTTGCTTAACGATGCCAACAGCAACATAGGTGTTACCAACACCTGACGCAGTAAGCTGATATGTAGCGCTTATATTCTTCAATACTCGATAGCGCGAATTCGAATAGGACAATGAAAGAACACAGATGCACAGGACAGGCGCTACTCGCAACTAAGCTTTATTCAGAAAAGTTTCCCTAGATATATACACAGCCGAGTGGCACGAGCAGGCACACTGCATGTACGTTACAGTCACAGTTGCAGTTGTTACAGTTGCGTTACAGTTGTTATATGCTTATACTTATTCGTTATGACGGAGAACGCACGCACGTTTCACAAACTTGTATGTATGTGTGGAAGGGGTCCTGGTAGTTCTTGAATGAGGTCATCATCACCCTGATCAGGGAGCACCAGCAGCTGGACAGGACTTGTTATCGGATCCGTTCGTGATCGCGGCTACGAACGGTCTAAGTGTAATGAAATGCGAGGTATAGTAGAGCTAGTTGAAACGCAGATGGCTCTTCCGAAGAAGTGATCTATGATGTCTCCTGTCCTGGACGTTGCACCAAGGTCTTCTGATGCACTGTCCACATCCAAGCCGTCTTTTATGCAATCTAAGAACCACGCGTTGTTGGGTTTCATAAATCAATGCTGAAGTCACCGGTAGTCATGAGGTACATGGTCCTCTCGGCAGGGTTATTATAGGAAGCATTGACCCCGGTTTTTGAGTAATCCACGTGGTCGAAGCTGCGGACCACGTGGACGAGTGGATGGTACCCCAGCGTCTTTCAGGGGTGCTCTGTCTACAGTTCCCTAACTTTTCTTGCGTCCGCCGCTGTGGTATAGCGGTTACGGTACTCGGCTGTTGACCCGAAGGTCGCGGGTTCGATCCCGGCCGCGGCGGTCGCATTTTGACGGGGGCAAAATGCTAGAAGCCCATGTACTGCGCCATGTCAGTGCACGTTAAGGAATACCAGATAGCTAAATTTCCGAAACCCTTCACTACAGCGTCTCTCATAGTCATATCGTGGTTTTGGGACGTAGAACCCCAGCAATCACTGTTATTATCACTTTCTTTGCGTGTTAGTGTGTATGTTCGTGGTTACTGCGTTGGCTGAGATTATGTTATCACCTGAGGCACATACCTGCCTAACATGAACTCTGGTATACGGGTATGTGCCACACGTGACTCAGGGAAAGGATTTCATGACGTACGCGACAGGTATCTTGCGTTATTCACGTCATAATCAGTGAATCGTGTTCGTTATACACTCATCCTATCCTGTACGAATTTTGGTATATTACAACCTATGCAGACGACCAGGAGAGCGCCCAGACGTAGGCGGCTAGATAGATAGACAGATAGATAGATAGATAGATAGATAGATAGATAGATAGAAACGCTCAAAGTGCGAGAGGTTCGCTAAGAAATGCTTCGCATTTAAAAAGAAGCGTGGCTGTGTGGTAGAACACCTGTTTACTATGCAGAGGGTCTGCGTTCGATTCTTAGTCGGACCCAACATTTTTATTATTTATTTCATTTGTAGCTTTCTCGATTTTTCGGTCGTGGACAAGATGATCTTTTGCTCACAACCAACGACGCCGACGCCGACGCTGACACCGGAATTTTTGCGAAACGAGCTCTTTAACACTATAGCGTTAAAACTGGGCATGACAGTGCCGTGTATGTGCAGTGGACAGACGAGCTAAATAGGCATATGGATTCCAACTCATCGTCAAGTAAATAAGGAATCTTAATAAGGAATACGTAAATAAGGAAGCCATGAGTTCACATGGTGAGTTTGTACGATTAAATTTAGAATAGTAAAACTTAACAGCCTTTGCCTATACACATTCATTTTTTTATGTTGGTTTAAATAAAGGTAGTTCCATAAAACAGAAGAGTTTTTAGTTGCCTTAATATTGTAAAAAGCCTCGCTCTCCAACAAGTCGTTTCCTTCCCACCTTTGATAACACCTCGGCTTTTGAAGGCTCCGTAAAGCAGCCGCAAGGGACAGAACTGTGTTTTGTAGCTTTTATAACGCATTTAAAGGGGAAAATGATTCGTAACTTTCAGCATTGACCATAAGATAAAGAAGCGGTGCTGTGCTAGCAAGCGCTCATATCCGCCTGGTGGTATCAATACGCCTTTACTTTAACTTAAAGGTCACAATAATCGCATTTCTTCTTTCTTGCAGCTTTGCGACCTGTGTCTGCTGAAATATTGCTCTATTTGGCTGCAGACTTGTCCTGTGCCGTTATGAAGGTCAGGACAATAGGAAGGCGTATGTATTTCTTTCTACGTTACTCGTATATTGAAAAGAAATGTTCGAAGTACTCATGAACCTAATTTCCTCCCCACACACACACACACACACACACACACACACATATATATATATATATATATATATATATATATATATATATATATATATATATATATATATATATATATATATATATATATATAGTTATTTTACATTTCCTCAAAACCCGCCACGGTGGTCTAGTGCTTATGGTGCTCGACTGTTGACCCGAAGGGGGCCGCATTTTCGATGGAGGCGGTAATGTTTGAGGCCCCTGTACTTAGATTTAGGTGCACGTTAAAAAACCCCAGGTGGTCGATATTTCCGGAGCCCTCCACTACGGCGTCTCTCATAATCATATCGTGTTTTTGGGTCGTTAAACCCCAACTATTATTATTATATTTGCCAGACATACTTTGTTTAGTTAGAAGCATTGTGGGCAGCCTTAATGGATTTTTACGCGCACTTTTGAACAACATAATTATTTTCGTGCGCAGCTTTGCCTGGCAACTATCAACATGCACATGTATTTCGGACCTGCATGATAATTTCTTTTAACGTTCCACACTAATATTGGTATTGCAATACCATTAAAATCATTAAATGAAGCGTGGCATTCACCTGTTGAGTGTGTTATGCAGCGACGGGTGAATGACAATACTAAGTGTCGTTATCATGATAACTGCGAGGAAAACGTGGGCGAAGGGAGACAAGAACAGCACAAGCGCATACTGGCAACTGAAACTTTTATTGAAAAATGAGAAGAATATCAAGAAAAAAAACACAAAAGAACCACGAACGCATGCACAACACCCGAAAACTCCTACATCTGCGCATTAAGATAAGCAATCTCTGCTTGGTGCATTGCCAATGAGTGCTTGGCGACACAACTGTCTCCGGCTTTTAAAATAAAATAAGCTTCAACACGCTCACGAGTTGTACGTCCTTTGTGCCGCGCAATGACTCTGGTTTGTCGGAAATCCGGGCTGCAATTACAGCCACGACAATACAATGACAGGTTAGTGGACGGTTGTCCTTTCCTGTCATTGCATTGTAGTGAGTGTAATTGCAGCCCGGATTTCCGAGAAACCATAGTCATTGCATGGCACAAAGAACGTACGACTCGTGAGCTAGCTGAAGCTTATCTCGTTTTAAAAGCCGGAGATGGTTGTGTCGCCAAGCACTCATTGGCAATGCACCAAGCAGAAATTGCTTATCTTGATGCGCTGATGTAGGAGGTTCCGGGTGTTTAGCACGCGTTCATGGTTCTTTATTTTTTCTTGATATTCTTGTTTTTCAATAAAAGTTTCTGCTGTATGTATGCGCTTGTGCTGTTCTTGTCTCCCTTCGTCCACGTTTTTCGGGCAGTTTTCATGATAATGGAATGCCAACTCGCCCAGCAGTCCGTTCTACTAATTGCCGTCGGCCTACCTTCTATGCTTCTACGAAAGGCGGCTCTGGGTGTGGGATGTGTCAAACAAAGTTAAAGCGTCGCCTAAGTGTGCGACTATACTCAGTGCAGGCGCGAGACGCGCGCCGCGCCCCAGCTTTTCGTGGAAGGTTATCCTGTCATTTCATCGGACGGGAGACCACCTCAGCAATAGTTTCGAATAAAGAAGAAAAGGAAGGACATTTCGTAAGACGTATGCATTCATTTGCTGCTTTCCCATGCAATACACACAGGTGTGGCCGTGCCCCCTGGAATCAGTGAAATTCCATACCTTTGGCTGCAGAATGACATGTGCTTTGTGATAGATATATTCCGAGAAGCGCCGCAAGAATGCGGATTCCCTTGATACCGTAGCACAGTCAGTCGAATGGCCACACGCTTTCGTCGAACGTACTTTGGAACTTACAAAGTGTCCTTCAGTTTTCTTTTAATACCGCCGCTGTTGGCTGGCCTTGTCGTTGATGTTGCCGCTGGCGCTGTTGCCGTTGTTGTCGTAGCAGTAGTAACGGTGATGGTAGTGGCGCCCCCAGTTCGTCTCGCACGTTCTGTTGGAGCGGCGGTGGTTGTGGTTGCTCCCCGTTGCCGTCGCCGGAGTGCCGTGGATACCTGGCCGCATCGACGAAGAGGACGCCCTCTCGTCTACCTGCTTTCTCCATGGCGGTCGTGGATACGAAGGAAAAGGTCCGGGTCACGGCATCTGCGAGGCTGCGGTCGGCCGAAGCTGCGGAAGAGATGGCCATAGCCCTCGCGGTACTCCATGGAGGTGCGGAAGACACGTTGATTATCAGCGACTCAAAATCAGCGATTCGCAACTACACCAAAGGCTGGGTGTCCGAGGAGGTGGCTCGCATGCTAAACGCCAGGGCTGGGGACTTCAGGTCAGGCAAGATTACGGACAAAGCCCTCAAGGGGTTCCCCGCGCACATGGGGGACATTGCAGCTATCTACACCAGCAGCCGTAAAAGCAACAGCAGCAATGCCAACGGCCAAAGACCCACCGGCACCCTGCCCAACCACAATGAGCGCGCCCACCTCGTCGCGAGGCAACTTACCCGCCGCGACGCGGTTACCCAGGGAGCAGGCACCGCCATTGTTGTGAGGGACTCCGATGGAGGAACGGCGGTGGAGGCCACCGGCTCCGGCGCCGCCGCTATTGACACCACCACCACCTCCGTTGTTGCGGCAACCGAAGTCGTGCCGCAAGGAGCAAGGGACCAGATGTACGCCGACTGCTATGCCGAAGAGTTCCCGGCCACGTACCACGAGGTGCTTGGGCACTATAGGAAAGACCGCAAGATATATCCGGAACCCCACGTGCGTCTGGACAGGTCGCAGGCGGTTGACCTGAGGCGGCTGCAGACGGGTACTTTCACCAACCCCTACCACCTGCACCTCCTGTGGCCCGCGCTGCACCCATCGCCTGGCTGCCCGTGGTGCGAGCACGGACGGGCCGATATGGCCCATGTACTTTGGGAATGCGGAAGAAATGAAGATACACTACGAGGAAGGATGAGGACACCTGAAGGACCCTCTGAAGCGGGGCGCCTTGCTGAGCGATGGCGAACCGCCCTTCTCAGCGAGGCCCCCGAAGACCAGGAGTGGGCCGTCCAGCGGGCCAGGGCCGTCGCTGAGGACCTCGAAAGATGTTCCTCGAATGGCGGATCCCTGGCAGCCTAGCCCCGGGCACAATATCAACCGTTGGGCAAATAAAGTTTATTCAACTCAACTCAATGCATGAACGCTAAGAGCCAGGCCGAGACTTGGGCTAAAGCCGCCACCTCGCTATGGTGGCTAGACCTCGCGGATGTTAAGGCGTTGACAAAATTGCACTTCCCCTATTCTAAGCGCGCGGAATGGGACGGAAGCGTAGCGACGAGGAGTTGCACGAGCTAATCGCGCAGGCCAAGGCCATAATGCATTACTTCACATTGCCGCTATAAGACGTCGAAACTACCTCGCCGACCAATAGCCCTGTGTGAGGAAAGTGTGATATATAAAAGACACGTTTGTAAAGCCTCCGTAGTGTATGACCAATGCGCAGTGGATAGCGTGCCCTGCATCTGTTGTCGAGGATCTAGAGGTAGTGAGTCTGACTCCGGTTGACACAACATTTTCTCTTCAGTTTTTCTTTGCCATCAGATCGTGTCCAGTTTTTCGACGTGATTGCCGTGACAGAAATACGTCACTGAAGTCTTGGTAGATCGCGGCATAAAACACTTTCGTGGTAAAAAGGACTCGATACTACTGTCATGTGAGAACCCTTAAGCATTATCGAACTTCCAAAATATCTCCAAAAGGTATGCGCAGTTGCATGAAAGCGCCTGCATCCAGACTATCGAAAAATAAAAGAGGGCTCTAGGGAGTGCTTCCCTGCAACTAACAGATATAATCATTGCTCGCTATAGTCCTGTTTATCGGCTTGGTAAAGCAGGAAGAAAAGTTTCTGGACAAGCATCGCCCGATGGACACCTAACTTTGTTCCTGCCTCGGGGAAATAAAGCGAGCTCCAGCTATACAAAGACTTAGGCAACTTTTCACTTAAACGGAGACTTAGAGAATACCAGCATTAAGAAGTTCAGACGCAACATGAGGGCATGCAGCTGCTGCCAGCTAGGCCTTAGGCTTCCCCGCCTCATTGTGAGAAATTCCTTGACACATACATGAACATTGTAACCCAAGAGGTAATATCGGAGACTTGAGAACAAAATCACTTTCCCAGAAACCTCACTAATCAAGAAGCTGTGCTACGTAACCTCGCCCTGCCAAGGTGGTCTAGTGGTTATGGCGCTCGACTGCTGACCCGAAGATCGCGGGATCGAATCCCGGCCGCGGCGGCTGCATTTTCGATGAAGGTGAAAATGTTTGAGGCCCGTGTACTTAGATTTAGGTGCACGTTAAAGAGTCCCAGGTGGTCAAAATTTCTGGAGCCCTCCACTACGGCGCCTCACATAATCACATCGTGGTTTTGGGACGTTATACCCCAGATATTATTATTATTACGTAACCTCAGCGGTAGGACAGACATAATGACTAAACCTGTGGACAAAGCAGGGGCTTGTTATTAATAGTAGTGGCTGTATAAAAGAGGCCCAACGCGAGTCAGGGAACACGAGCTCCTACAAGCAGGTGGCCATAGACCCCACTCTAGACTCCAAAGGCATCGTAAGAAGAGCTGTCCTTGAGCCTATAAAGAAGGACCGAAAATTATGCTGTAGCTAAATACCTGATTCCTTTAAGCCCCGTTCCGGGCAGGCTTTACCTTACCCGAAAAATACGCAAAATAAAACAACCCAGGCCAACCGATTGTCTTTAGAATTGGCACTATAACTGAAAGAATATCAAGTTGAGTTGATCGCATCATCAAAAGTTACGCCTTCTTTTCAATCTTCCTTCAAGGACATTACCCACTTCCTATCAGAGACACGCCGTGGGACGCCAACGCCGCTGATGCGGGATGCCGACGATGAAATTTCGCGTCTGATGAGGCATTTAGGGTTTTCGCCTTAATGAAAAGGGAAGAGAATGCTGTTAGAATGTCGAACCACCACCGACAAAGAGCGCGAGCGGGCAGCCGTATATAAAATATGGCAATATGGTTGAAACAAGTCAGGATTACACACTGAACTTTTATCTGCCGAAGCATAGTTCATTATTACGATGAAACTGTGACGCTAACATTTCAGAGGTCATTGTTGGCGTGGTCGCGTTTATGAGTTATCTTTATGATCTACGGTTGTATGAAAAAGGAGATTTATAATAGTACACCAGAGGGAAATCTGTCGCTAGTGTCTGTTCTGTGGGAGCTGTAGCACACGACGTTTAAGCAAGCATGGGCATGATGAGTAGTACATGAATATGCCAAAGCTTTCTTGTTTCGGCTCCGTTTGACCTGAAGCTACTTTGGCATATGCCAAAGTTCAGCGGTAACCCTTCATCATCATGATCCTTTTAGGCTCACCATTTGAAATGATCTCACGGGGCTCACTACTTTCTGTTCTTTCATCTGAAGCAAAAGCCACAACACACCAAATAAACGAAGACGCAAGTTAGTTCGAGGCCGCAAGTCTGAAGACTAGGCGAATCCATGTACTACCCATCGATTTCATGATGGCTTAAGGATCGCAACGCCAGACTTTTCGCGACTAAATATTGCAGGAATCTATGATATGAAGCCCATCCTCTGCTCCCCTCGAGACATGAACGCGGAAATGTTCGTCTTCGTGATACGCGGGAACGACATGATTTCAAGACAAATTCGCTTGTTAGCCGCGAGCGTGAATCTTCCACGTTCTGCTGTTTTCAATCTGTATTATTTCTTGTTTATAGGTGCAAAACTCCGCATCGAACTCCGCGTGAGAAATTCGACAATGGTACGAGGAAGACCAAGCGCAGAATGCAGAAGCCATTTTTATCAAGCTGTAAAAAGAAGGTTGACGTACCACATGTACCGCCCAAACTGTCAGGCGGCGTTTCTCTTTCCACATAATGACGTAATCTCTTTGCCTGAGTGAAATATTTTGTGGGCAACAATAAACACAATTGTGGTGATGCTCTAGAGGTACTTAATTTAAATACGAAATGAAATTACCGAAATCAGAGTTTCTCTTTTCTTCCGTTTGCGTTGTCACGTTAAACATAATTTCTCATTTTGCCAAGAGCTAGAGAAGATTTGAAGTCTAGATCACTCGTCAATTTCACATCTTCATAGACGAGAAGCCAAACAGACGCAGCCGACCACAACAGGAGAATGGCTCGAGAACGTGAACATGAGTTCACGTTCGAAATACGTCAAAATTTGCTTTCGCTCGGCATTTAATTGATACATCCATAATAAAAAAATGTCGCCCGCATCTTCCCATGGGGGGAACTCGTGTAAATGCGTCGCAGAGCGGTGGGGGTATCGCGTGAATGTTGCGTAATTGGGTTTCGCAGAAGCGTTGCGACGTTCAGGACGTTCAGGATCCACAACCCGTCGTTGCCGTTTCGCAGCTGCTTCTCGTTCTCCGAGTGAAGGATCCGCAGCCCGTCGTTGCCGTCTCGCAGCAGCTTCTCGTGCACGAAGTTCCGGGTCTGCAGCTCGCTTCAAACGTTTGCGGTCAGCGTTGTATGCTCGTCTCTTCGCAGCCTTGTCTTCTGCGTTGCTTGCTGTTGTTGACGCCGACGACGGTCAGGGTAGGGTAACGTTGCCTTCAACGAGTGGTGGGACGCTGATTGAAGGTACTGTTGCTTCCATCGCATGTACTCGAGTCAAGCAAAGCGTCAAGTCAAGCGAAAGCCAAGTAAAGACGCCCTTGACTGAATTCCGAACGCGCGCTCCGCCGCTTATATGCACACCGCCCGCGTTCGATCGAGAGAAGGGAGGGACGGAGAGGAGGGAGGGAGGGAGGGAGAGAGAGAGGAGAGGCCTGCTGCCGGCACGAGACGAGCCGAGCATGCGAGGGAGGGAGAGGAGAGGCTTGCCGCCGGCACGAGACGAGCCGAGCATTCGCAGTGGGGGTGTGGACGGCGGCCGACGCCGCAGGTACGACTATGAAATGCTCCCCATTTAAAAACATTTCTGCACTGGTCGAAAAACATTGGGAAGCTCGCACTTGTGGCGTGAAAACTGAGGAAACAGGGTAGGTAGGTGCATTCCGCTCCTCTTCACCCCCGTTTCCTTTTCCCAACCATTTGCTATATTATACTGCACTCGGCTATGCTATGGTTTACCTTCGCCCCTCCTTGCCATCCTCCTCACCCTAACATCACCCTCACTTTCCTTTCCGTCCACTTTCTATATTATACTATACATGGCTATGCTATCATTTCCTCCTTTCCCTCCTTTTTTAGAGTGCGTATCTAGCACAGCATGTGGGAACTAAACAAAAAGAGTGTTTATTGATAATTGCTCTGGCATTTCTCCTCGCAGCTCTTGCGCTGGGACATGCGCAGTGGTCATCTTGTGAGTGCGTGCAGGTGATGAAGCAATCTGCCGCATCTTCTTTTCCAGGAAAAAAAAACGAAATAAGCAAATAAGTTCATTGTTCTGGTAAGAGAAACCTTTGTGGCCGCCTACGCTGACGCTTCTACGAAGCCTGCCTTCAAGTTTGGCCGGCTGGGTTGAAGCATCGCCTTGCAGCTCTGGGAATGTGAACCTCGCATTTCTTCTTTTTTAGCTGTTAAGTGGTCTCTTGTGCGACCCATTTGTTCACTGCCAGTGTCCATAATTTACGATCGCGGCGGGCCTGCCGTGCCTACAACCACTGCTGGAGACCAGGTTCTTTGCAAGGTGCCATTTCATGCCCACAGCGGAACAGTTTCCACTCCTGTGTTTTTGAAAACTAAATCTCAACCAGGTGCTCGGCATTGGTTTTACTGTGTCAAGTAGGCCAGAACCTGCGCCCTGTATTTCAATAAACGTTCCTTGCCTTGTCCGCTTGCACAGCAGTATTCCAACCATCTTGCTATAAGGCTGATTTTCCAACACCACCCGCTGCCGTGTAACTTAGGCAGTAATTCTAAGAAATATTCTGCTGCGCCGCATTTGGTCTTTTATTGTGCCAAACTCGCATTGTTGTGCAAGCATTCGTAGCTCCGTAAGCTAGTCGTTGAACGACTTACCCTCTTGCTGACTGCGGGATCCAAAGCCAGATTCGTTGAATGTCAGTTTGGTTGTTGCCTTGAACTGCGCCTCACTTTTTACAGCGAAAGCTGTTATGAGGTCACAACAAGGGCCGTTTTTGGCGCCGTAGTTGTCCGTCGCCACCACCGCCGCCGGTGTCCGTAACCACTATCACGGGTACTTTGCTAGTGTACTTGTATTAGTAACCACAAGAGAGTTTATAACGGGCTCTAGAAATGCCGCTGTTCCAGCTTTCGCTCTTTCTGTGCTGCGCATTCCGTGCAGGCCTGGCGTTTCTTTTTTTTTTTTTGTGAGAATCATGATGTCGTGCTTCTCGTCAATCTCAAACATGAAGGTATAGTATGATCGCCTTGCTTCTTCACTGATTGCTATTAGGAACCTTGCAGCATGGACTCCCTTTGCTTGTTCTTTCAACATTGTTGCTGTCGCATTAGGTCGAATTCCTTCTTCCATACGGTCCAGCTGTGAACACCGTCTCCTGCTGAGTCGAACGGCTTCGAAGGGGGAATTATTGACAATGCCATGCTTGCCAAGTTGTAGCGGCTGTTCTGGCTGGGGAGCTTTGAGCCTGCAAGGCTACACTGCCAATACAAACGGTGGTTATCAGACGTGTCCCACATCTTGCACCATGTGTCCCACAGCTTGCGCGAACGAGGGAAAAAAGCGTGTTTGTGGACAAGTGCGCAGGTATTTATACTCGCAGCTCTTTGGCTCGGACATACGCAGACATGCGCGCGTGCAGATGACGAAAATCTGCTACAGTGCGAAGCTACGTACCTTAATTTTTTACCTCCGAGAGACAACTGCATTAGTGCGTAATGAGCGTAGGTAGGATTGTGACATTGGCTATTCATCTGCAAGGGCGAGTACTTAACAGCGGAGTTGTTTGAGCCTTGCGTTCCGCTGTTTCGCGTGATCAGAAAACTGAGCTTCGCCTAGCGCATGCAACGCAATAACTCGGCAGGCGCGCTCTCTCTTCGCTCTCTTCTTTATCTTAGTATTTGCTATATAAAAAGACAGTTTGGGCTTTGCGACCTACATTAGAGAAATGAGGGTACTTGTAGTACATATTTCTGTATCGCCTAGGAATTTCGCAGATAATAAGGCCTGTGGCCAGCTCAACCATTGAGGTTGACACGTTGGGTGTGCGAGGTAGATGTTTCTTCAATGCGTATGCCTTCTGAAGAAAACAGAAAGAAGCACAGAACAGATAAACGGGAGAGAAAGAGGAGAAGAAAGAGACAGATAGAGAAATAGAAGCAGACAGCAACAGAGAGAGTGAGTGCCTTGTTTATTAAGATAATGCTCAATAAGAGCACAATAATTAAGACTGTCTAATGAAGACCTCGTTAATTAGGACCTCGCTAATTAAAATCGTGCTCACTAACACCATTGCTATTAGGACCACACTAATTAAGACCTTGCAAATACTCTAGGTCGGCCACAAGCTCCGCTTTTTGTCCGGCCCTGGACCACTAGTGCAACGTGGATTTATTTTTCTCCCTACGTGAAGCATAATAATAATAATTGTTGGTGTTTGACGTCCCAAAACAACGATATGATTATGAGAGATGCCGTAGTGGAGGGTTCCGGAAATTTCAGCCACCTGCGGTTCTCTAACGTGCACCTAAATCTAAGTACACGGGCCTGAAGCATTTTCGCCTCCATCGAAAGTGCGGCCGCCGCGCCAGGGATTCGATCCCGCGACCTGGAGGTCAGCAGTCGAGCACCATAACCCCTAGACCACCGTGGCAGGTCCTACGTGAAAGAGGAGAAGAGGTTCGCGCAAAGAGAAGTGTAGCTAATATCCGAGTCCTTGAAAGGGAGAGAACAAAAAAAGAAAAGGTGGAAAAAGAAACAGGAAACTAAGGGAGACACAGACTGGTGTTAGATGTGCTCATAGCAAGCGCGAACAAATCAAGGCTTCTCGGACGAATATATGTGAGTTATCCATGAGAAGGGAAAGATGACTATTTGAGTACTCTGAAGGAGTGAAGGCAAAACCCAGAAACGATATGACCTTACGCGTAACAAGGCACTGTAAATCTTAAGTTCAGGGTTTCAGAGAAAGCAGACCGTATGCAAGCAACGGCTTGGGATTTGGCAAAGCATTTGGGGTAAGGAACAGAACGAGGCCAACAGGAGATTGTGAATGATGAGCGGAACAATTTCAGGAAATGCATGGACGTGCGATTCCGCAATTGCTACAGTACGCCGGAGCATTCAATGTGACCACGTTTGCCGCTGTGATAGCAGACTGCGCCTGGAAATGCTGGATATTCTGCCGAGAAAGGCGGAACCAAAGTTTAGCGCTTGCATGGGATCTCAAATATGCCTGACGGCTTTCGACAGTCGTCCTGTTTTCATGAAACGGGAAGAGAGTGATCTTGTATTAGGTCATAATTATTGCGTTGCACTTTTTTTTTTCGAAAGTCTGCCCTTAGGCATAATATTTATTCAGAAATACACATATAAATTGCTTGCAGAAAGGTAACCTATGAATGCTTCTAATGAAAGCAGGGTGACATTAGGTAACCTCAATGCCACTTCACCGTACTCGCATAGAACGTAAGCACATAAAAGTGAGTCATTGTAGAGAACAGCGGACGCATTTAACTTTCCAGGAATGCATCAGTAGGTCTCTCACACAATGATTTTCACATTTGAAAAAAAGAAACTTATTCTTGTAAAGATTGAGGCACATCGAATAACTTTCTAGACGTTTAAACCAAGCATTGAGGTTTCCACGTAAAATCAGCTTTTCGAGTCCTCTTCTCAGAACGTCGACATGCGTCTGAGAGCTCTGGGGTCGCGCCACTGCGAATGCCCAAAATGAAGCAATTGTTTGGCGGCTAAAGAGACGATGTAGCTAACAATGCTTTAATTTATTTAACAACTGCTTCCTTTTGTTCATGACTGACCAGAACGTATTTCACCAACCTCATATAACCCAATAAGGGACAGTGGGCACAAGTTTCACATTAGCCTTGCCGTCAGATGACATACAATGGACTGAAGAGAGATGCACAAAGAGCTCTTGTTTGCCATATTTGTCCTCTTCGCCACCGGCATACTGCTTCCAATACGCACTTCTCCGGGATGTTACGCGCAATACGACATGAAGCAGGTAAGCAGACAGGTGCTTTCACAATAACCGATATCGCGTTCAACATTATAAACGTCAGTTTATTGTGACCAATTTTCATGTTTTTCAGACAGTTTGCAGAAAAAAGTTGTACAAAAATCAACAAAAATTGATGCCCCTGGCAGGAGACTGTCTGATTCAGTAGCTTACACATTACTCAAAGAGCCCTGAGATTTGACAACTTCATCAAGTGAAATTGAACTAGCAAGAATACCAGCAATGAGTCCTTATTGAAATGAGCAGTAAATCCACACTGAATAAGTGGAAATATATGTACCAAATGAGAACAAGTTCATTGAAATTTGTACATGCGAAGTAGTACCTGCTGTAAATAAAACGTGGCTTTAACTGATTTAACGTCGTAAACACCACTTCACAGCGGAGATGAGGGAAAGGCTGAGCGATGGAGTGCAAAGCAATGGAAAGCTAGGCGGCCATTACTAAGGCTACGAAAACTACGCTCGTTGCGGCGGCACATTGCATTCCCCACGCCCGACTCCGCCCTACCACCTGCGCCACTGCTCCTCATGTCTGCTTCACCACCTGCATGTCTGCAACATGCAAGTCGCCTCCTTCCTTTCACTTTCTCCGCTAACTATGCTATACCGTCTCTCCTCCTTTCCCCCAGTTCACTTCCCACCTATTGCTATAATATAGTATACATGGCTATACTGTGCTCTGCCCTCTCCCTTCCTCCTTTCCCCTTTTCCCTGCTCACGCTCACACCACCCCTCCTGACTCTCACTTCTTTTTCCCACCTCCTTGCTATACTATACTATACTATACTATACTATACTATACTATACTATACTATACTATGTTACATATGAATAATGGCACGCATGACACCTTTCGGCTGCGCGCAAATTGGAGGCTATCTGTGATAAGATCGGTGCGGCCACTATGCTGACTGCTTGCGTGCATGTCCACGTGTCTATGATGTAACGCCCTTGTGAAGGCTATAAAAAGCCGGCAGCTATCTGTATTATCGGTCTTATGTCTTATGTTTCGTTCCTTGTACTGAGACGCCCCTGATGCGTCAAATAAAGCAGTAAGCCCCTGCTATCAAGTTCGCCTGGTTCCCGTCTTTCTTTGTCACGATACAACAATGGCGACGAGGATGTTGGACATCGGACTACGGATTTAACGCCCACTACCATGGCGAACAGCGGCGGGATTCTGGTTCACCTGCCGGAGTTTTCACCGGAGAAGGGTGACTTCGAAGTCTACGTGCAACGCTTCGAGGCATTCGCAACTGCTAACAAGATAGACAAGGAAACGAAGCAGCAGGTGTTCTTGACACTTATCGGAGAGGCCGTGTTTATCACGCTTCAAAATCTGCTTTTTCCGAAGACTCCCGTAGAAGCCAGCTACGAAGATGTTGTGGAGACCCTGCGAAACCACTACACGCCCAAGCGTTCTGTGGTAGTGGAACGGTACAAGTTCTACCGGAGAGACCAACGCCCAGGTGAAGGCATCAGTGACTTCGTCGTGGAACTCAAGAAGATGGCAGCTACGTGCAACTTCGGCACGTTTCTTGAAGAGGCAATTCGGGACCGCCACATTGTGGGATTACACAACGACGCCATCCGGTGCAAGCTCCTCGCGACGGAAGACAAGGACCTCACCTTCGAAAAGGCTTACAGTGCTGCGCTGGGAATGGAAGCAGCGCAAGGACAGAACAAGGAAGTCCGTAGCAGCGACGCGACCAACAGCGCCTGTGCCACTGAAGACGACGTCAACTGGCAACGGCAGTTTTCTGCAGAAGGTAAAAGAACTTTCCGCCTCAAAGGACCAATGTTGCCTGTACTAGATGTGGTAGCTCACATGTGGCGAAGAAGTGTCCGCATTTGTATAGCAAGTGCTTTAAATGCTCGAAAACGGGACACTTGGCAAAAATGTGCAGAACTAAAATTAGATCAGTGACAATGTAGATGCTACCAGTGAGGAAACTCTGTTGTTTAGAGTGGAAATGACGCCTAAGGCGGGGGCGTACAATGTAAGCGTACTGATTGACGGCAAACAGGTCGAGATGCAGGTCGACACGGGAGCCGCAGTCCTCGATAATGAGCGAAAGTGAGTTCCGGAAATTGTTCCCACACAAGCACTGTGGAAAGACTAACGTAAGGTTAACAGCCTACAATGGAAGTTCGATTCCAGTAACCGGGCGAGTTGAAGTCCGGGTAACCTACGAAGGGAAGGACCACACTTTGCCGTTGATCATTGCGCAAAACGTAAAGGGGAGTGCCATGCCAAATTGATGGGCCGGGATTGGTTGTCTCAAGTTAGGTTGAACTGGCAACAGGTATTGTCGGCAAATACAGTGACAACTGAAAATTCTTTGAAGCGAAAGTACATGAAGTGTTTGAGAAAGGCTTC
>NC_051185.1:82307356-82381039 GCF_013339695.2 Rhipicephalus sanguineus | reverse complement strand
CGTGCACGAATTTCCGGGTCTGCAGCTCGCTTCAAACGTTTGCGGTCAGCGTTGTATGCTCGTCTCTTCGCAGCCCTGTCTTCTGCGTTGCTTGCTGTTGTTGACGCCGACGACGGTCAGGGTAGGGTAACGTTGCGTTCAACGAGTGGTGAGACGCTGATGAAGGGGTTTTGTTTTGCTTCCATCGCATGTACGGAGTCAAGCAAAGCGTCAAGTCAAGCGAAAGCCAAGTGAAGACGCCCTTGACTGACTTCCCGAAAGCGCGCTCCCGCCGCTTATATACACACCGCCCGCGTTCGATCGAGAGAAGGGAGGGACGGAGAGGGGGCGGGAGGGAGAGAGAGAGAGAGGAGAGGCGCTGCCCGCACGACGAGCCGAGCATGCGAGGAGGGAGAGGAGAGGCTTGCCGCCGGCACGAGACGAGCCGAGCATTCGCAGTGGGGGTGTGGACGGCGGCCGACGCCGCAGGCGACTGTGAAATGCTCCGCATTAGAAACATTTCTGCACTGGTCGAACGAAAAATTGGAAGCTCGCACTTGTGGCGCGAACACTGAGGAAACAGCGTAGGTAGTTGCATTCCGCTCCTCTTCACCATCGTTTCCTTTTCCACATTTGCTATATTATACTACACGTGGCTATGCTATGGTTTACCTTCGCCCCTCCTTGCCATCCTCCTCACCCTAACATCACCCTCACTTTCCTTTCCGTCCACTTTCTATATTATACTATACATGGATATGCTATCATTTCCTCCTTTCTCTCCTTTTTTAGAGTGCGTATCTAGCACAGCATGTGGGAACTATACAAAAAGAGTGTTTATTGATAATTGTTCTGGCATTTCTCCTCGCAGCTCTTGCGCTGGGACATGCGCAGTGGTCATCGTGTGAGTGCGTACAGGTGATGAAGCAATCTGCCGCATCTTTTTTCCAGGAAAAAAAACGAAATAAGCAAATAAGTTCATTGTTCTGGTAAGAGAAACCTTTGTGGCCGCCTACGCTGACGCTTCTACGAAGCCTGCCTTCAAGTTTGGCCGGCTGGGTTGAAGCATCGCCTTGCAGCTCTGGGAATGTGAACCTCGCATTTCTTTTTTAGCTGTTAAGTGGTCTCTTGTGCGACCCATTTGTTCACTGCCAGTGTCCATAATTTACGATCGCGGCGGGCCTGCCGTGCCTACAACCACTGCTGGAGACCAGGTTCTTTGCAAGGTGCCATTTCACGCCCACAGCGGAACAGTTTCCACTCCTGTGTTTTTCAAAACTACATCTCAACTAGGTGCTCGGCATTGGTTTTACTGTGTCAAGTAGGCCAGAACCTGCGCCCTGTATTTCAATAAACGTTCCTTGCCTTGTCCGCTTGCACAGCAGATTCCAACCATCTTGCTATAAGGCTGATTTTTCAACACCACCCGCTGCCGTGTAACTTTGACAGTAATTCTAAGAAATATTCTGCTGCTCCGCATTTGGTCTTTTATTGTGCCAAACTCGCATTGTTGTGCAAGCATTCGTAGCTCCGTAAGCTAGTCGTTGAGCGACTTACCCTCTTGCTGACTGCGGGAACCAAAGCCAGATTAGTTGAATGTCAGTTTGGTTGTTGCCTTGAACTGCGCCTCACTTTTTACAGCGAAAGCTGTTATGAGGTCACAACAAGGGCCGTTTTTGGCGCTGTAGTTGTCCGCGGCCACCACCGCCGCCGGTGTCCGTAACCACTATCGCGGGTACTTTGCTAGTGTACTTGTATTAGTAACCACAAGAGAGTTTATAACGGGCTCTAGAAATGCCGCTGTTCCAGCTTTCGCTCTTTCTGTGCTGCGCATTCCGTGCAGGCCTGGCGTTTCATTGTTTTTTTGTGTGAGAATCATGATGTCGTGCTTTTCGTCAATCTCAAACATGAAGGTATAGTATCATCGCCTTGCTTCTTCACTGATTGCTATTAGGAACCTTGCAGCATGGACTTCCTTTGCTTGTTCTTTCAACATTGTTGCTGTCGCATTAGGTCGAATTCCTTCTTCCATATGGTCCAGCTGTGAACACCGTCTCCTGCTGAGTCGAACGACTTCGAAGGGGGAATTATTGACAATGCCATGCTTGCCAAGTTGTAGCGGCTGTTCTGGCTGGGGAGCTTTGAGCCTGCAAGGCTACACTGCCAATACGAACGGTGGTTATCAGACGCGTCTCACATCTTGCACCATGTGTCCCACAGCTTGCGCGAACGAGGGAAGAAGCGTGTTTGTGGACAAGTGCGCAGGTATTTATACTCGCAGCTCTCTGGCTCGGACATACGCAGATATGCGCGCGTGCAGATGACGAAAATCTGCTACAGTGCGAAGCTACGTACCTTAATTTTTTACCTCCGAGAGACAACTGCATTAGTGCGTAATGAGCGTAGCTAGGATTGCGACATTGGCTATTCATCTGCAAGGTCGAGTACTTAACAGCGGAGTTGTTTGAGCCTTGCGTTCCGCTGTTTCGCGTGATCAGAAAACTGAGCTTCGCCTAGCGCATGCAACGCAATAACTCGGCAGGCGCGCTCTCTCTTCGCTCTCTTCTTTATCTTAGTATTTGCTATATAAAAAGACAGTTTGGGCTTTGCGACGTACATTACAGAAATGACGGTACTTGTAGTACATATTTCTGTATCGCCTAGGAATTTCGCAGATAATAAGGCCTGTGGCCAGCTCAACCATTGAAGTTGACACGTTGGGTGTGCGAGGTAGAGGTTTCTTCAATGCGTATGCCTTCTGAAGAAAACAGAAAAGAAGCACAGAACAGATAAACGGGAGAGAAAAGAGCGAGAAGAACAGAGGGAGCGGAAGAAAGAGACAGATAGAGAAATAGAAGCAGACAGCAACAGAGAGAGTGAGTGCCTTGTTTATTAAGATAATGCTCAATGAGAGCACAATAATTAAGACTGTCTAATGAAGACCTCGTTAATTAGGACCTCGCTAATTAAAATCGTGCTCACTACACCATTGCTATTAGGACCACACTAATTAAGACCTTGCAAATTCGGCCACATGCTCCGCTTTTTGTCCGGCCCTGGACCACTACTGCAACGTGAATTTATTTTTCTCCCTACGTGAAGCACAATAATAATAATTGTTGGTGTTTGACGTCTCAAAACAACGATATGATTATGAGAGATGCCGTAGTGGAGGGTTCCGGAAATTTCAGCCACCTGCGGTTCTCTAACGTGCACCTAAATCTAAGTACACGGGCCTGAAGCATTTTCGCCTCCATCGAAAGTGCGGCCGCCGCGCCAGGGATTCGATCCCGCGACCTGGAGGTCAGCAGTCGAGCACCATAACCCCTAGACCACCGTGGCAGGTCCTACGTGAAATAGAAGAAGAGGTTCGCGCAAAGAGAAGTGTAGTTAATATCCGAGTCCTCGAAAGGGAGAGAACAAAAAAAGAAAAGGTGGAAAAAGAAACAGGAAACTAAGGGAGACACAGACTGGTGTTAGATGTGCTCATAGCAAGCGCGAACAAATCAAGGCTGCTCGGACGAATATATGTGAGTTATCCATGAGAAGGGAAAAATGACTATTTGAGTACTCTGAAGGAGTGAAGGCAAAACCCAGAAACGATATGACCTTACGCGTAACAAGGCACTGTAAATCTTAAGTTCAGCGTTTCAGAGAAAGCAGACCGTATGCACGCAACGGCTTGGGATTTGTTAAAGCATTTGGGGTAAGGAACAGAACGAGGCCAACAGGAGATTGTGAATGATGAGCGGAACAAGTTCAGGAAACGCATGGACGTGCGATTCCACAATTGCTACAGTACGCCGGAGCATTCAATGTGACTACGTTTGCCGCTGTGATAGCAGACTGCGCCTGGAAATGCTGGATATTCTGCCGAGAAAGGCGGAACCAAAGTTTAGCGCTTGCATGGGATCTCAAATATGCCTGACGGCTTTCGACAGTCGTCCTGTTTTCATGAAACGCGAAGAGAGTGATCTTGCATTAGGTCATAATTAGTGCGTTGCACTTGCTTGTAGAAAGGTAACCTATGAATGCTTTTAATGAAAGCAGGGTGATATTAGGTATTCTCAATGCCACTTCACCGTACTTCGCAGAGAACGTAAGCACATAAAAGTGAGTCATTGTAGAGAACAGCGGACGCATTTAACTTTCCAGGAATGCATCAGTATGTCTCTCACACAATGATTTTCACATTTGAAAAAAAGAAACTCATTCTTATAATGATTGGGACACATGGAATAACTTTCTAGACGTTTAAACCAAGCATTGAGGTTTCCACGTAAAATCACCTTTTCGAATACTCTTCTCAGAACGTCGACATGCGTCTGAGAGCTCTGTGGTCGCGCCACTGCGAATGCCCAAAATGAAGCAATTGTTTGTCGGCTAAAGAGACGATGTAGCTAACAATGCTTTTTTTATTTAACAACTGCTTCCTTTTGTTCATGACTGACCAGAACGTATTTCATCAACCTCTTATAACCCAAGAAGGGACAGTGGACACAAGTTTCACATTAGCCTTGCCGTCAGATGACATACAATGGACTGAAGAGAGATGCACAAAGAGCTCTCGTTTGCCATATTTGTCCTCTTCACCACCGGCATACTGCTTCCAATACGCACTTCTCCGGGATGTTACGCGCAATACGACATGAAGCAGGTAAGCAGACAGGTGCTTTCACAATAACCGATATCGCGTCCAACATTATAAACATCAGTTTATTGTGACCAATTTTCATGTTTTTCAGACAGTTTGCAGAAAAAAGTTGTACAAAAATCAACAAAAATTGATGCCCCTGGCAGGAGACTCTCTGATTCAGTAGCTTACACATTACTCAAAGAGCCCCGAGATTTGACAACTTCATCAAGTGAAATTGAACTAGCAAGAACACCAGCAATGAGTCCTTATTGAAATGAGCAGTAAATCCACACTGAACAGGTGGAAATATATGTACCAAATGAGAACAAGTTCATTGAAATTTGTACATGCGAAGTAGTACCTGCTGTAAATAAAACGTGGCTTTAACTGATTTAACGTCGTAAACACCACTTCACAGCGGAGATGAGGGAAAGCCTGAGCGATGGAGTGCAAAGCAATGGAAAGCTAGGCGGCCATTACTAAGGCTACGCAAAATACGCTCGTTGCGGTGGCACATTGCACTCCCCACGCCCGACTCCGCCCTACCACCTGCGCCACTGCTCTTCATCTCCGCTTCACCACCTGCATGTCTGCAACATGCAGGTCACCTCCTTCCTTTCACTTTCTCCGCTAACTATGCTATACCATCTCTCTTCCTTTGCCCCAGTTCACTTACCACCCCTTGCTATAATATAGTATACATGGCTATACTGTGCTCTACCCTCTCGCTTCCTCCTTTCCCCTTGTTTCTGCTCACCCTCACACCACTCCTCCTGACTCCCACTTCCTTTCCCCACTGTGATGCAGGTTCTTTCTTTTTTCTGTTTTCGACAGCTCTTTTTACGACGTGAGCGTCGGAGAGCTTTGTCAGGGACGAAGCCGTTGGTTTAAACACACACACAAAAAACTTTAATGAACCATTAGAGAGAGGAAAAAATCTACAAAACACTAAACACTGAACAAAAAGTTCACTACACACGGCAAAACTTTCTTAATCACAAACAAAGCACAAGTTCAAAGTTTTAAGTTAAGCGGTATAGTTCCGGCGCGGTTGAACAGCAGAGCGGGGAAGAATGTTAGTCTGGTCTCACCCACTAGCGGAGGCTTGGATGGAGGACCGTAGCGTTGACGGGTCTGCCTGGTGTTGACGAGGGGGCGGTCGATGCTCGGCGATGCATTGCGAGGCCAATATTAGCCCGATGAGGCGGCTCGCTGCAAGACTCGGGCCCGAAGCCCAACTGCCGTTGCTTTGCCTGCACCGGGATCAGCAGGCCTTGCTCTCAAACGGACGAACCGTTGAAGTTCACCCTCCCTGGACGCCGCGGTCCGAAGGTCCCGGCCGGGTGAAGTCCTGAAGGTTCGGGTCCGTAACCCGACTGCCCGTCTTCAGCGCCCGGCTACCGTCTTGCTGTCCCGTTCGCTTCGAACTGCCAACTCTCAGTCATCCAGGCTTTCCTCGACCTCTGGCACACTTGTTTCCTTCTGATTGGCGCTGAGGAACTGCGTGGTGGTCATCTATTGGCTTCGGATAGCTCCGTGTTTTTACCGCATTGGATCTTGTTTACTTTTTATTTTCCTTCTTGCGCCCCGCGCTCTTACGCGCCACGGTCCTCGACGTCGTCGTTTTTGTATAGGGAATCCCGCACGTGCCTTCAGTCTTACGTCGCGCACTTTTCAAACATACACCTAACGCGCACCACTGTCATCACATGGCCCCCTTTTCGAGAAGTTTTTCCGTTCGAAAAACTGTTGCTCGGTGCGCGAAACACATAAGCTATCACCTCTAAGCGCTCTAAACACCACACATTTTGTTCTTTGGCACGTCTCACGTCCAAACAATGAGGAGCACAACACGTAGCACTAAACGACCAACGATAGAACATTGGCACCAACCATAACGAAAAAATGGTGCAATAACTGTAGTATTACATCAATAGAACTCTATAACACAGACAATCTTACAACAGGAACATAAGGGGATAGTCACTGCAATCTACTCATATAGTCGGCCCCAACGTTCTCAGATCCCTTAATATGTTCTATGCGAAAGGTGTATTCCTGCAGGGCTAAACTCCATCGCAGTACTCTGCTGTTGAGGTGCTTCGCCCGAGATAAATACTGCAGTGGTTGGTGATCCGTTTGAACTGTGAAAGATGTTCCATATAAAAATATGTGGAACTTCTCCACAGCCCAAACTAACGCGAGGCACTCCCGCTCGATGGCCGAAAAGTTCTGTTCTCGGGGAAGTAATTGACGACTGGCGTATGATACTGGGTGCAAAACACCATCGTGTTCTTGCATAAGGTCTGCACCGATGCAATAGTCGGAGGCGTCACTGCGGAGTATAAATCCACGTTTGAGATCCGGTGCTTTTAAAATGGGTCCAGACGCCATGGGGTGTTTAAGTGTTTCGAACGCTTCCTCTCGTTGGCTGTTCCAACAGATCTTGTTGTTCTCCCTTTTCTTTGTCATTTGGGTCAGAGGCTGAGCCTTCTCTGCGTAGTGAGGTATTAGATCGCGATAGTATCCTGTCAAGCCGAGAAAAGAGCGCAGTTGTTTCTTCGTAGCGGGTCGTGGGGCTTTTGCAATCTTTGCAATTGTATCCTCTACCGGTTGAATTGTTCCATCTCCCAGTCGATGACCCAGGAAAACTATCGACGTCATTCCGACCTCCGACTTCTGGGGCTTGATTGTTAGTCCAGCCTTTCGGATCCTATTCAACAGGCTATGTAATGTTTGGATATGTTCCTCCCAAGTTGTCGTAGCGACGAGAACATCATCGATGTAATGCACGACGTTCGGCATGCCCTGAAGGAGACGTCTCATTAGTCGAGTAAACACTGCGGACGCTGTTTTGATACCGAACGGCATATAGAGGAAGTGGTAATGTCCGGATTGAGTGGAGAATGCAGTTTTTAGCCGTGACTATTTGTCCATGGGCACCTGCCAATAGCCTTTAGTAAGGTCAAATTTGGAAACGAATTTTCTGGTGCCGATCTCAGTAAACAATATATTCGTTCTTGGAATGGGTGCTGCGTCAGCGACTAACACATCATTAATGCGACGAAAGTCAATGCAGGCACGATAACTCTTATCTGGCTTCTTCACCAACACCAATGGCGAGTTGTATGGCGAGTCACTCCTTTCAATCACCCCGAGCCGCAGCATTTCTTCTACTTCTTTCTCGACTATCTCTTTCATTGCGAAACATAGCGGATATTGCTGAGTGTTGATGGGATCAGACGTTGTCAGTTGGAGACGACACTCTAACAAATTTGTCTTTCCAGGCACTTCGGAAAAGACGTCTTTGTGGGTGGTTAGGAGCTCGAGAACTTCTTCTCGCTGACTTTCCCGAAGGTTAGGACCAAGCTTGATTGCTTCCGTACCCAAGCCCTCTGTAGACTTGAAAGTAGGCACAGATGTGTCCGTCTCCTCCTCCTACACTACAATGAAAGATGCTGACTGAGGGGATATTTGTTGAGGACGCTCTTCGTAGCGTTTTAGCATATTAATATGAAACAGCTTAGTCGTATGTCCCATGTCCAGCCAGTAGTCGAAGTTACCTTTCTTTTCTGTGACCATGAAGGGCCCCTTCCAATGCATTAGCAGTTTGTTTTCCGTCGTGGGAAGTAGCATAAGGGCGCGGTCTCCAACCTTTAGCCGACGTATTCGACTTCCCCGGTCGTAGTATTTTTTTTAGTTACTTTAGCTCGTGACAGGTTCTCTTGCGCCAACTGTAATGTTTTTTCCAGTCGATCTCTGAGATCCAAGACATATCCATATGTTGTCTTTACTTCTTCGCTTTGGTTGTCTCCGTTCCATAACTCCTTCAGCAGACTAAGAGGACCCCGAACATGTCTACCGTAGATCAGCTCGAAAGGCGAAAATCCCAGACTGGCTTGTGGGACTTCCCGATACGCAAACAAGAGGGGTGCTAATAACCGGTCCCATGACTTTGGTTCCTCTTGGCACAATTTACGTAACATTTGCTTCAGTGTGCCGTTAAACCGTTCCACTAACCCATTACATATGGGGTGATAGGGAGTGGAGCTGAGATGCTTGATCGCCAACAAGTCATTGACTTCTCTCATTAGCTCTGATGCGAAGCATGATGCTTGATCACACAGTACTTCACGTGGGAACCCAATTCTAGAAAACATCTCTATCAATCCCTCGGCTACTGTGGCCGAATCGATGGATGGCAGGGCTATCGCATCGGGGTATCTAGTGGCGAAGTCTACTAATGTTAATATATAGCGGTTACCCATATGTGATATTGGCTTTAAGGGACCGATGATATCCACTGCCACTCTTTCGAATGGCGTGTCTAACAACGGCATGCGACCGAGAGGTGCCTTGCCCACTTTACTCTTGAGATATGTACGCTGGCATGTGTCGCAAGAGCGCACGTATCTTCTCACTGCTTCTTGGACTCTCGACCAATAAAAGGATTGTAGAACACGATCAATTCTTCTCTTTATTCCTTGGTGCCCCGACATCAAGGTTTCGTGCGCCAAAGTAAGCACTTGTCCACGCAGTCTTTGTGGCACTACTACTTGTTGGATCATTTTACCAGAAGGCAGCCGGTAATAGCGGTATAGCACCCCCTTTTCTATTTGGAACGAGTAGGACTCTGATCTTCCTTGTAGTACTTGACCTACTTTGTTCCTGCAAGAATCTAAGGTCTTGTCCTCCTTTTGGGCGGCGCCAAGATCCTTTCTGGTCATTTTCAAGGCGCATACATCGCTCTTGGAAGAGGCCGGTCGTTGCTCTCTGCTTTTCACACCGACAAACAAAGATTCAAGAAAACCGCCTTTTCCCTCTGTTTCTTTTCCACTTGCGATAGATTTGGAGTTGGGTCTCCCCACACTTCTTTCTTCCCACTTCTTATCGGGGTCATGGACTTCTCGTGAACCTGGTACGTTTCCGACGATAATGTCATACAGAGGTTTTATCATGCATTTGACGATAGATGTACCAGAAAAATAAGGCGAATGAATCTCCACCTCTGCCTCAGGAACGGTGATGCTGCTGCCATCGGCTAAGAACAGCGTAGCGGTAGTACCCGTCAGAGCTTCATCGAGTACCAAAGAACGACGCACCACCAGCGTGTTGCTACCGGTATCTCGCAATACTGAGACAGTCTGGCCGAAGATTCTACCCTGTAACACGGGGATCTGGTGGGTTGCGAACTTCGGGTGAATTTTCACCGCGCCAGCTATGTCCTCCTGCTTATCCAGCGTATGGTTATGTTCCCTTGCGGACTCTTCTGGCGACAAAAGACATGAGGTCTTGTTGGCTGGTCCGTTCTTCTTTGAGCAGGTCTTGTTATCATGCCCTGTCTTGTGGCAATATCCGCAAAAAGGTTGCTTGAGCTTCGATCGGCATTCCGACGCCCTGTGACCCATCTTGCCACATACAAAACAGTGCACTGAACCTCACTCAGATGAACCTCCCACTTTTTCTGAGTTCTTGCTCTCCGTTTTTTCACGGAATACTAGCAAGTTGGGTTGCCTCTGAGCTTCCAAAAATTGTCGGAGGCCTCTGCCAGGTCCTCCGACTTGCTGTAGCTCTTTTCACGCAAGAAAAGCGCCAACCGTTGATGACAGTTGCTTAAGAACTGTTCCGTAACTATTACGTTACGAAGAGCCGAATACTCCTTCTCGGTCTTGGACATTTCGACCCAACGATGAAAAAAACTCAGTAGCCTAGTTGCGTACTGCTTGCCCGTTTCACCGTCCTGTGGCTTGCTTTGTCGGAACTTTTTCCGGTAGCCTTCTGCCGTAAAACGGAAACGCTGAAGCAACGCCAACTTGGCTTTATCGTAGTCGAGGGAATCCTCTGGTGACAGCCTTCCAAACACCTTTAAGGCTTCTCCGCTGAAGCATAAACTTAGAGCCGTGGCCCATTTGTCTCTAGGCCATCCTTGACTGGTGGCGACCCTCTCGAACATCTTTAAGTAGGCGTCCAAGTCGTCCCGGCTTTCATTAAATCCCGGTATAAAACTGTGAGGATTCACAATGCATGGAACACTCGATCCCTGCGCCTGGTCACCCGTTCTTGTCTCTACACGGTTACCCTCAGCTTCGGCGACTTTGAGACGCAATAGCAAGTTGTGGTTCTCCATTTCCAGCTGCCCTTCTTGGCACGTGTCTCCAGTTCGAGTTGTTCCTTCTTGGCACGTGTCTCCAGTTCGACTTGTTCCTTCTTAGCTTCGCGTTCCGCAGCCCGTTCCTCTCGCGCTTGTGCCTCCTTCTCATCGTACCAAGCTTTGAACTCCGCCTCTTCAATCCCCATACGTTCCGCCAACGCCATTAGCTCCCGCATGTTCGTCATGATTTAAACCGCGTCCGAAACCCAAAATGAAAAACAAACGGCTTCGTCCTGTCGCGGACGCCAATTTGTGATGCAGGTTCTTTCTTTTTCGGTTTTCGACAGCTCTTTTTACGACGTGAGCGTCGGAGAGCATTGTCAGGGAAGAAGCCGTTGGTTTAAACACACACAAAAAACTTTAATGAACCATTAGAGAGAGGAAAAAATATACAAAACACTAAACACTGAACAAAAAGTTCACTACACACGGCAAAACTTTCTTAATCACAAACAAAGCACAAGTTCAAAGTTTTAAGTTAAGCGGTATAGTTCCGGCGCGGTTGAACAGCAGAGCGGGGAAGAATGTTAGTCTGGTCTCACCCACTAGCGGAGGCTTGGCTGGAGGACCGTAGCGTTGACGGGCCTGCCTGGTGTTGACGAGGGGGCGGTCGATGATCGGCGATGCATGGCGAGGCCAATATTAGCCCGGTGAGGCGGCTCGATGCAAGACTCGGGCCCGAAGCCCGACTGCCGTTGCTTTGCCTGCACCGGGATCAGCAGGCCTTGCTCTCGAACGGACGAACCGTTGAAGTTCGCCCTCCCTGGACGCCGCGGTCCGAAGGTCCCGGCCGGGTGAAGTCCTGAAGGCTCGGGTCCGTAACCCGACTGCCCGTCTTCAGCGCCCGGCTACCGTCTTGCTGTCCCGTTCGCCTCGAACTGCCAACTCTCAGTCATCCAGGCTTTCCTCGACCTCGGGCACACTTGTTTCCTTCTAATTGGCGCTGAGGAACTGCGTGGTGGTCATCTATTGGCTTCGGGTAGCTCCGTGTTTTTACCGCATTGGATCTTGTTTACTTTTTATTTTCCTTCTTGCGCCCCGCGCTCTTACGCGCCACGGTCCTCGACGTCGTTGTTTTTGTATAGGGAATCCCGCACGTGCCTTCAGTCTTCTTTTCACGTCGCGCACTTTTCAAACATACACCTAACGCGCACCACTGTCATCACACCCACCTCCTTGCTATGCTATACTATACTATACTATACTATACTATACTATACTATACTATACTATACTATACTATACTATACTATACTATACTACACTATACTATACAGGCCTATGCAATGCTAGGAGCTGCTTGGCACATACCCGTGAGGCTATAGACTGCTTCCTTATTTTTAGTGGACCGGAGATGAGCAGTGGAGCTTGGCCGACTTCTGTGTCACATGACAGCTTATACCCTTGTCACACGGGTAAGCTTAACCGCTGTTATCCCAAACTGCAGTTAACGGACGTAACCACAGTTACCGTAAACCAGACAGAGGCGCTGTCACACGTTTGCAGCGCTTCTAAGCGTTCTTTAGTTCATACATGGCTGCGTTCGTGCAACACCGCTATTACACCGACTTGTACAGGGCTTCACGCTTGATTATGGACGCGTCAGCAGCGTGTTTTGATGCGCGTCTATCAAATAGCGTGAAGCCCTGTTCAATGAACGAACGCTGCTGTGTATCAATCTCGTGAAATGCACACGATATTTTTGCAGCACGGAGAAACTGGTACCTCAAAGTCGGTAATTTATCTTCCCAAATGCGTATCAACGCCTCCATCGTCGCAACGGTCCAGTTGACACGCTTTTGGCTTGATATTTCGCTGGGAGCCGAGTTGCTCGCGTCCGACATGGAGGCAGCCATGTTGTCAGTTTAAGGTGCTAACAGGGGTTGCCTACCTCCGTTTACGAAAACGGCCGTTAGCGGATTAACTGCGGTTAGGGTTGTCGTGTGACAAGGTACAACAGCCGTTAGACTTAACGGCCGTCGTACTTAACTGTGGTTAGACGACCCGTGTGACAAGGGTATTAGCTATGTTGCGAGCACGAAGAAGGAAGTTTCAAGCTAGGCTCTAACATCTACGCTGTAGAACGTGAACATGCATCGCCAAAAGCAGAGTTCTGCAAGAATGAGAAAATCGGTGCCATGGAATGAGCAGTATCTACTTAGTAGGCGGCGATAAAGTTTTAACAAAGTTATGTGGCAACGCTGTACAGGAGTACTTCGTGAAGTGGACGAACATTCAATTTACAGGGAAAGGCGATTCTAGCATGAGTGAGAACTTGAGGACTCGAGCTTCTTGCTTCTAGAAGTAATAATTGTAATGGTTTTAAGTCTAAATACCATGTATTTATTATGATAGACGTCTTAGCGCAGGGTTGCGGAAATTTTGACCACTTGGAGTTCTTTAAGGTGCACCTAAGTCTTGGCAAAAGGGTTGGAGTATTAGGTCCCAAAATAATGATCTTTATTGTGATAGATGCCGTAGCAGATTTCCATCACCTGTTGTTCGTTAACATGGACTGACAACTCACCAGCAAAAGGGCCTCTGGCGTTTCGCCTCCATCAAAATGGAACCGTTGTGGCCGTATCGAAAACGCGTATGAGCGGACACCTGCTAGATGCACACTTTCGCCAATATAGCGAAGAAGCGCTTTCGCATTAATACGGAAATAAATGTTTCAGTGCACTGTTGACTGATATACATGGAGGGTTTGACAAATTTAGGAGAGACACATAAATAAATTCGGTCAACGCCGTTTACGTTTAGCTTGGCAACCGTTTGAAATTTTAGCATAAGTCGAATAAAACGGTGTGGAAAACTCGCATACTTAACCTTATGAAGGCTGTGGTAAGACCATTCATGCTCAAAATGAGTTTAGTTTATTGAGAGCGGGGCTGTATATGGCACACCGGCTTGATTTCGAGGCGTGCGTCCTCGTCCGCCCACGAACTGAAAAACCCCGTGATATCCTCCGAAGAAGATATGATCTACAATAAAGCCGTTATCACGACGTCACATGTCATCAATCATGTGTGACGTTATCATGACATAATCAACGCTATACGCGATGACGTCACTATTAAAGTCAGGTGACAACGTCATCGACTGACACCATCAATGGTTCAAAAGTTTGCCGATGCTGGAGGTGATGCAACACCACGTGTGCTGCAGAAAGTCTCAGCGGATAAATACGCCTTTCGTACGCCTCTAGGTGTGCGAAATGCGTAGCTAGGCTCTTCGCTAGCGCGGCCGTGAGAGGCAATTAAGGGTCGACTGCACTTATGACCACAGAGTGCTTACAAAGACCGCCGACGAGAGGAGCCACATGCGGGAGGTCTGCTGGCGACTTACCTTCACAGAGGGGTGGAATGGCTCCAACGTTTTAAATGCGGAGCATTTTTTAGGAAACCTCAGGTACTTTCGCCGTTTTTATCTATCTATCTATCTATCTATCTATCTATCTATCTATCTATCTATCTATCTATCTATCTATCTATCTATCTATCTATCTATCTATCTATCTATCTATCTATCTATCTATCTATCTATCTATCTATCTATCTACCTAGCCGCCTACGTCTGGGCGCCCTGCTGGTCGTCTCCATGACTTCTATGTGCCAAAAGTGGCATAGGAGGGGATTAGATCATAACGCACAGGATTCGCTGGATATGTCATGAATAACGCAAAACGCCTGTCGCGTACGTCATGAGTCACGTGTGGCACATACCCGCATACCACAGTTCATGTTATGTGGGTATGTGCCACAGGTGATTCACAATCTCAATGAACACAGTAGCCGCGAACGTACACATTGAAACGCAAGGCAAGTGAGGGAGCTGAAGACAAACCACCACTGGAAGACACTCGACTGCCAACCACTCGTCCACGTAGTCTGCCAGAATGACGAAGTCTTTACTTCATTTCCTATGAGGCTGGGCGATGGCCTCACGCTGACCGAGGATGACGTTAGAATGATTGAGAGCCCCTTTGTGACACGCGACGAAGCCGCTGCTGCGTGCCCTGACGGCATACGGATATATACTGCACCGTTGCGGAGGTCGACCGCTATAATGAACGTCGGCTTGACGCTGCGGACAGCGTGTTATGTCATCGCACATGCGAGAACATAACTGGCTATGAGAACGACCAGGTACACAGGGATGCCTGGACCAGGGTGGCTAAGTTAAACGCAAACGAGTTGGGTGGCCTGCCGGCCTCAATTTGACTGAGCGTCGGCAAGCCATATGTGATCGCGGCCAACGTCGACGTAAGTGATGGCCTCGTTAAAGGAAACATGGGCACCTTGTGGTACATCGAGCATGACGAAGATGGACTCCTCGTGCGACTGTTGTTTGAATTTCTAACGTCCACGATAGGCATTGTCTTCCCACCCAGGACGAAACACATCAATGCCGCAGACCCCTCAATGGAATTGAAATGAGCGCCGGCGACACTGCGAACCACCACAACCGCGAAATACGCCAGAAAAATACCTCCTGCAAGAGCACACTTTCCCCTTGAGCAAGCAAACGTCATAACTATATGTAAATAACAAAGGCCACATATGTCCAGGTAGTCTACGGATACGATGAGCGCTATCCACTCTAGTTGGTCTACGTAGCATTTTCAAGGGCTACCAGTCTCGACGGTCAATACCTCACTGACGCAAAATGTGACTTCAGGTAGCGACATGTCGCCGGTTCTATCGATAGACAGTCTGTCGGCGACAAGAAGCGGCTGGCAAACATGCCTCTAGACAGTGTCTTGACCGGGCTACCGCCTTCATTCAGTGCCACAACCACAACAATCACTTCACGCTCGCCGCTCTCAAGTACAATCTGGGCCCGCGCACGTGCACGACCTCCAAAAAGACGATCAGCTCCCTGAAACTGGCGTGTTAGCACTTTCTGAAACCTGGAGCGATGCGTCCACTGCAATCACGCGATTCCATTGTGCCGTCCACAGCAGGCGGCTTCATTGCAGGTGTGGATGCGTGGGCAGATATAAAAACACGGTGATGCGCACTTTCAGCGTAGGCCGCATCCCACTTCCCCATGGCCCGCCGGCCGCCAGACACGGAACAAAACAGAAATGCAGAGGAATCAGCGATGTATGCGTTGCGCACATCAACAATAATAACAAAGACATTGCGCTCGCCGCCATCTACCTGAGAATTGTCAAGAACCCCCTCCACTCATGCAAACATATTCGTGAAACGTGCATGCATTCTTCATCATAACGAACAAGTAAAAGCACCACATATCAGCTTACCGCGTCCGGTGTTGGTGATAGCGATGTTGCTGTTGGCATCGTTACGAAACTGTAAACAACTGGTCATATTAAACATGTACGGCTCCTCAACATATGTGTCTGTGTATACCATTTGCACATAACTTTAGCATCATTTTGGTACATTTTGCTCAATGCAAAAAATTACGCCGCTTGCGTCGATCCCACGGCACGTCGTTTCTGCCGAATTTTCAAGGCTGCTTTTTTAGGAGCGGTCCGCACAATAAATAAATGCGCGATATGTTGTCTGTTTTCACGGTTGCGCGATATGTTGTCGTTTTCAAGCCGCAAAGGACGAAAAGAGGTGTGAGGTTCCTCCCTTTGGGGGGTAACTGCATTTTTACGACCATTACTCCCTTAAAGATGACCGATTCGTCCTTTAAGGAGTAACTGGTGTATTCCTCTTTTTGGGTGGCAATTCATTAGGGATGGATATATATATATATATATATATATATATATATATATATATATATATATATATATATATATATATTGTAGAGAAGCCTTGGGACATGGTAATGGGTTACCCTCTCCAGTGCCTTCTAGTGGGTCGTCCTCTTTGGTTGCTTGAAAAAAGAACGCCACTCGCGCAGGGAGTTCGTGCCTTGCCGTGACTGCCGCCATTACTCATTGTCGTTGAGTGCTGTCTATTAAACACCTTAACAATTTGGTGCAGAGTGCTCTGCTCCCATTCAATGCCCCTGGAGCTCCGACCCCGTACCTTGCCATCTACCATGCCTCAAGACGCCGCCCAGCAAACGCCTCCTGTCGCAACGAGCACATGTCCCGGTGTCCCCCGTATACGCGATCCGCCTATCTTCACTGGCGCCGATAGCACCGACATGGAGGACTGGCTCGCAATTTACGAGCGCGTCAGCATCCCCAACAAATGGGACGAAGAAGGCAAGTTAAGCAACTTGGTATTCTACCTCGCGGGCGTAGCAAGCTTGTGGTACAACAACCACGCGTCCGATTTTGCTACTTGGGCCGATTTCAAGACCGCCGTCATCAGCGTTTTTGGCCGCCCAGCAGTTCGTAAGCTGCAAGCCGAACAGCGCTTACGTGAACGATCTCAGCAGGCCGGTGAATCTTTCACAAGTTATATCGAAGACGTCCTCGACTTGTGTAAGAAGGCCAACGGAACCATGTCTGAGTCTGACAAGATCCGGAACGTAATGAAAGGCATTGATGACGATGCCTTCACCATGCTTCTCACCAAAAACCCTGGCACAGTGGCCGAGGTCATAACGCTGTGCCAGAGCTACGAGGAGCTCCGCCGGCAGCGTTCGATGGCCCGTCGCTCCCCATCATGCGACGCAGAGCTTGCTGGCTTGGCGGCAATATCTGACCAGGCCGCGTTGCTGGCAGAAGTCAAGTCATTCGTGCGCGAGGAAATTGCACGCCAGATCTTCCTCCTCGCCTTTGCCCACCCGCCGCACGTTCAACAGTCGTCGACCAGCCTTCTTCCTCCTCTCCGCCGAGCGATTGAGCACGAAATTGCGGAGGTCATGCCTGAGTACCACCCGCAACCTCCGGCTCTTGCGCCCCAGAGTTACCCTCCAGTTGTTGCCAGGACGCCCCAAGTAATTCCTGCGGCTGCCCCAATGAGTTACGCCGAAGCCGCCGCTAGACCTCCGTTCTTTGAGGCGGGTGTGCCGGCTACATATTCTGACGCCATCCCTCGGCCCCGACTGCAGCCCACCATGCAGTCATTTCAGCAGCCGACTCGTCAATCACGTACTGCGACATGGGCGGGACCTACCCCGGCGAACCGATGGCGCACCCCCGACAACCGGCCCATCTGCTTTGCTTGCGGTTACGCCGGTCACGTGGCACGTTATTGTCAACGCGTGCAGCGGCCTCGAGTCGCGTCACCTGTCACCAGCCAGTCAAGCCGTGCATTCTACGACCCACCTCCACCTATGTCGCCGACGCCACGCCCACCTCCAGCTACTTGCCGCTCTCCGTCTCCACGACGTCGGTCACTGTCACCCATGCGGCCACGTTCGGTCGCACGAGAGCAGGAAAACTAGTCGTCGCAGTCCAGGAGGCAAGGGCTGCGAGGCTATCGAACTGTGAAAGCCCTCAGCGAAGTCCATCGAACGTAATCGACGTGCTTGTGGACGGTGTTCGCGCATCGGCCCTTATCGATACTGGAGCCGCTGTATCCGTTATGGACGCAAAACTTTGCCGCTTACTTCGGAAAGTGATGACGCCACTTTCTGGGATGTCCCTTCGTACCGCGAGCTCCCAGAGTATTCATCCCACAGCAGTATGCACTGCTCGCGTCGTCATTCAGGACGTTCTGTACGACGTCGAGTTCATCATAATTGCGGCATGCTCTCACGACGTCATCTTGGGATGGGATTTCCTCTCCCGCCACGACGCCGTAATTCGTTGCGCACCAGCCGAAATCGAACTTTCACCGTTCTCACATTTGACGCCGACAGACAGTCCATCGGCAGTGAGCAAGATACTCGTCCAAGACGGTACGAAAGTTCCTCCAAACTCGTCAACGGCTGTGTCGGTCTACTGCGCCGGTCTCTCCGACACCATTGCACTCCTTTCGCCATCTGCCCGCGTCTGCACTAGGAAAGGGTTGCTGGTACCTTTTGCGGCCGTGCGAGTCACTCAGGGCAGCACCACTATTTTTGTTACCAACCCATCCCCGTGCATTGTTACGTTGGTTCGAGGGGAATGTCTCGGCAAAGTGGAACCCGTTGAAGACGCACAAGTTCTGGACGCACCCGATGACTCGCACTGTACCAGTTCCCGCACCATCAGAGCTGTTTCCACGTCTGATTCGTCACCTACTGCTGTATTTGGTCCCTCCATTGCTGACAACCTTACGTCGGTCCAGCGTTCGTAGCTTCTGTGCTTGTTGGATGAATTTCGTCATTCTTTCGATGTCGGGCAAACTTCCCTCGGCCGCACGTCCGCTGTTACGCATCGCATCGACACTGGCGCCCAACCACTACTGCGGCAACGTCCATATCGCGTGTCTCCCACAGAACGCCGGGTAATTAACGAGCAAGTGGACGATATGCTTCGACGCGATGTAATTCGGCCCTCCGACAGCCCATGGGCGTCTCCTGTTGTTCTCGTTACGAAGAAGGACGGTTCTGTGCGGTTCTGTGTGGACTACCGACGGCTCAACAAGGTCACCCGCAAGGATGTTTATCCACTGCCGCGAATCGACGACGCGATTGACAGCCTCCAAGGAGCAGAATTCTTTTCATCTCTCGATTTGCGCTCGGGGTACTGGCAAGTACCCATGGCTGATGACGCTCGACCAAAGACAGCCTTTGTCACTCCCGACGGCTTGTACGAGTTCAACGTCATGCCGTTCGGTCTGTGTAATGCGCCCGCGACCTTCGAGCGCATGATGGACACCGTTCTGCGTAACTTGAAATGGCACACGTGCCTGTGTTACCTGGACGACGTCGTCGTCTTCGCTCCGGACTTCTCCACGCATCTCCAACGTCTGCGGCATGTTTTGACACGTTTGAGCAACGCCGGCCTCCAACTGAATCTGAAGAAGTGCCGATTTGCGGCACGGCAGCTGACAATCCTCGGCTACGTCGTGTCCAAAGACTGAATCCTTCCCGATCCGGCCAAGCTTCAGGCCATGGCCGAATTTCCCAAACCTACGGCCGTCAAAGAACTGCGCAGTTTCGTCGGACTGTGTTCATACTTTCGACGCTTCATACGAAACTTTGCCACCATCATATCGCCGCTGACGAAGCTCCTTGGAAGTAACGGACCCCTATATTCGTGGTCGCCCGAGTGTGACGACGTGTTCGCAAAGCTCCGTCGTTTGTTGACGTCTCCTCCCTTACTACGTCACTACGACCCTACGGCCCCAACGGAGGTACACACGGACGCCAGCGGTGTAGGTCTCGGCGCTGTCCTTGCGCAACGCAAACCAGGGTTCCCCGAATATGTTGTGGCATACGCAAGCCGTACGCTTACCAGAGCCGAGACCAATTACTCAGTCACGGAAAAAGAGTGCCTGGCGATCATATGGGCCCTTACAAAGTTTCGACCTTATTTGTATGGTCGCCCATTTGATGTCGTCACCGACCATCATGCACTATGCTGGCTGTCGTCATTGAAGGATCCCTCAGGCCGTCTCACCCGCTGGGCACTTCGCCTGCAGGACTACGACATCCTCGTGCTGTACCGCAACGGACGCCAGCATGGTGACGCCGACGCCCTCTCGCGCTCTCCCTTGCCTGACGACAATGCCCCCAGCTCAGTATCTCACATAGCTGTTGCTTCAATCAGCGTTCACACCATCGCTACCGAACAGCGCAAGGATAAATGGATCACCTCGCTGATCGACTTGCTCACTGATCCGACGGCAACACCATCCACCCGCGCGTTGCGTCGTCAAGCCCACCATTTCGCCATTCGTGACGACCTCCTGCACCGACGCAATTACAACGCCGACGGCCGCCAGTGGCTCCTAGTGATACCCCGCAGTCTGCGTTCTGATATATGCGAGGCCTTCCACTCCGACCCGCAATGCGCGCACTCTGGGGTATACAGAACTTACCACCGCATTCGACAACGGTACTTCTGGCGTGGGATGTACCGCTACGTGCAGAAGTTCGTTCGCTCCTGCCTCGATCGCCAACGCCGAAAACCTGCAACGCACGTGTCGCCAGCAGGTCTACAACCATTACCTTGCCCTAACCGTCCGTTCTGGCGCGTGGGCATCGATTTGTATGGACCACTTCCTCTGACTTCGGCTGGTAACCGCTGGGCCATCGTCGCTGTTGACCATCTAACGCGATACTCCGAAACCGCCGCCCTCCCAGCGGCTACAGCGCGCGATGTTGCCTCCTTCCTACTACACCGATTCATACTGCGTCACGGTCCTCCCCAAGAGCTTCTCAGCGATCGAGGCCGCGTCCTCTTATCGGAAGTCGTGGAAGCCATTCTGAAAGAGTGCCATGCTGTTCACCGCAAAACTACTGCTTACCACCCGCAGACGAATGGCCTAACCGAACGCTTTAACAGCACGCTCGGCGACAAGCTGTCAATGTACGTCGCCGCCGATCACACCAATTGGGATGCCATTCTGCCCTTCGTCACCTACGCCTATAACGCCGCCCCTCAGAGCACTACTGGTTTTTCACCGTTCTTCTTACTGTACGGAAGGCACCCGTCGCACACCATCGACACGATACTTCCATACAAGCCGGATTCATCTGAGTGTGCGCCTATTTCTGACACAGCCAGGCTCGCTGAAGAGTGTCGCGAGCTTGCCAAGACATTTACGACGCAGGAACAGGAGCTGCAGAAGAGCATTCGCGATGGCACCACCACTTCTGAACCCACGTTCCTTCCTGGAGCGCTCGTATGGCTCTCGGTCTCTACCACTGCAAGCGGCCTTTCTTCAAAACTGCTGCCGAAATACGAAGGCCCATACCGCGTCGTCGAGCGCACATCCCCGGTCAACTACTTGATCGAACCCATCGAACCAGCTTCGGACATGCGCCGTCGAGGGCGCGACATTGTCAACGTGGAGCGCCTCAAGGCCTACTATGACCCACTCAACCCACTCATAGTGACGAGCTGTTAGGTCGCCGGACGGCTCCCTTTTCGTACCCGGGGTAATTGTAGAGAAGCCTTGGGACATGGTAATGGGTTACCCTCTCCAGCGCCTTCTAGTGGGTCGTCCTCTTTGGTTGCTTGAAAAAAGAACGCCGCTCGCGCAGGGAGTTCGTGCCTTGCCGTGACTGTCGCCATTACTCATTATCGTTGAGTGCTGTCTATTAAACACCTTAGCAATATATATATATATATATATATATATATATATATATATATATATATATATATATATATATATATATATATATATATATATATATTTATGAAGTGGCAGAGACGTTTGCAAGCTTTTGTTATTCCGATATTTACTCATTTCCAACGTTACCATATATGGTCCTGTCGTTGTGTCACGCTTGCTCGCTTTTCAGTGTACAGAACGCTGTTGGTTATATCGTTCCACGAAAATGTTTGAGGACTGTCAGAATAATGAGAACGTTTCAAGAAACAACCAACTTTCTTGAACGACTCATGGCAACTCTGCAGCATCGTGTTTACACACAAATAACAAGTTTGTTGGTTGAATACAGAAGGTAGGATGGCTTACCTGCATTCTATGAGAGACAGTAAAAGGTGGAATGTTTTATCCGAATGGATGCTGTCCAGCCGAATTCAAGAACTGTAACAGCACCATCGACAGCTGCTGAGAGCGTGTTCATAGCTGCAAGATGTTTAAGGCGTTTTTCAGGAGGCGCAACACTCTCATTTCTCGATTTCCTGAAAACGTAATTCCAGAAACACTCCTTATTTCCTGCAGAACTGTTCGTGCACTTGTAGTTACGTCACAAGGCTTCTGGTGGCAATTCCGCATGCGTAAAAGGAGACAAAAACTGCTCTTTCACTGAATCTCTCATAATGCAATCAAATAGTTCAGAATGTGTTATGAAGTTCCAGAAGCAAGCTCTCGAGTTTAACGGTTCAAGCTTTCACAGCGACATGCTTGTGGGCCCAATTATTTATCAACAAACCATGCGCTTCATTACATTATGATGATGAAGTAAACTTTTCATTTGCCGAAACAGTGTTGCTGAGCTCGTAAGCTTGGGGTCACCCTAGGTAGGAGGCGATTCATTTGAGAGACAGAAAAATGAAATGATACATAGCTTCGCTACAAACGAGGAATGTCGCCGATGTGGTTGCCAACTCTCTGTGCTACTGGTGCAAAGCCTTTAGCTAAAATCCAATTTTAAGCCCAACCTTCCGAAATGACTTGTTTAGCGTGCAATAGGAGACATTATGCTGAGTTTCCGTGAATTCTCTTTTAATAATCGGCTAAAATTTCTGATAAAGAACACCTATTTCTACAGCACTGAAAAGAAAATTTTTGCAAAGCTGTACTTGCTGCAGCTAATGTTGAGCTGTCACCCACGTTACCATGCTTCGATGGCCTAGCCATCATGCTTGTTATTCTATAGCAGGCGGGGCAGCACTTGCGACGCTCTATAGCGCAAGCTCATCAACGATGCGAGCTTTGTTCGCGACGAACGCGAATTTTAAATAAGCGGTGACCGTTCCATATCAACAGAACACAGGTAAAATCAAGCGGAGTGATGGCAGCCTTGTTTACACTCACCTCTCAGGCGATGCCCCAGTCGGCTCATAGCACTTTATTCCAGTAGCAGATCACGTTTATCACAACGCGAAGACGATTCAGTGCACCACAAGTTACAGCAATCGCAGCCACAAAACGAGAACACAGCCACAACACACCACAACACCGCGACGCACATTGATACAGCTCGGGCGCGACGAACATTTTTTTATGGGAGCTTTTACACATTTTCTTACTGTTATGCCGCATGAACTATATTACTTTACTCCTACCGTAGTTGCCGTAGTTGTCATGACCGTTTACACTAAAATAAACTGTTAATAGTCGATTTCTTTAGCGGACTATTTGCTTACGCGCATGCTGACCATTCGTTCGAGGTCGCCAATGCACGGGAAAGTTTCATGGGAGTAAACGTTGCTCCTTATGGTCCGACAGTTGCTTCCTCGGTTTGCAGACGGCACGCTCGTCTTGCTGTTAATTGCTCCGCTAACTAACTATTTATTACGGGGTCGAAATGCAACACTTACTCCCATTTCGCTCCTTTAAGGCTTAGAGTCTACCGTAAAATGCCGAGCAAGCACCCCCCTACGGTGAAGGATAATACGACCAGATTTGAAGGGGGGGGGGGTGCTTGCTCGGTCCCGTACCGAAATTCAAGATGGCGGCGTGAGAGCCGTTAAAAAATTAAAAATGCCCATCCATGTTCCTAATGAAATGATTTATTTATTTACTGTTTTTATTCCCCCTCATCACTGTCTAACTCGTCAAATGGCTCCTCAATGTCGGGCGCAAAAGGTAAGTCCGCGCACTCGGCTGGGAGAGGCCTGCGGTCTTCTGGTGGTACATTGCCGACACCGGAGAGCCTGGCGTGGAGCGCAGCATCCTAATATACGACCGGCCACATGACAACGGAATTTCATAAACAACATTACATACGTGTTCAGTGTACTCATTCTTATGGTTCTTTTTACACCAGCGATGCTCGTCCTGAAAAAAAAATGTGGCCGCAGGGGAGGAGGGGGGGGGGCGCTTGCTCATTCACTGATTGCGGGCATATCTACTAGCGCGAAACACACACAAAGGACGAGGTAAAGCCGGCAGACAGGACGCAGCGCTAAATGGGGCGCTGAAGTTTAGCGCTGCGTACTGTCTGCCGTCTTTATAACTCGTCCTTTGTGCGTTTTTCGCGCTAGTAAATATGTCCGCAGTGTATACGCACCAACTAGCCCAACTCGCATCTCTAATACTCAGTCATTGGCGCTTATTTCATATCTTCCGAAAAAGGGAGGGGGGCGCTTGCTCGGCATTTTACGGTATGTTTCCAGCGACGCTGCGGTTAAAAGGGTTGTACACAAGATGCATCCATTCTCACTAAATACGTGTACCATGCGCGACACAGAAATGGGGCCGTGATTTTGCATGCTCGGGAGGTAATTATATTGCACCAATTTTGAGTGAAGGGTTCACTTAAGTAAGATTTGTCTCGTGAGTTTAGCAAATAGGCATCTCTTCTGAAACGAAGAAAATTGCAACGGCTCGAAGGGGAGCTTTCGTTTCTTAAATCACAGCAGCTGTTGATATAATGCGTTAAGCGTTCAGAAATGTCTGTTAACGAATTAAATATTAATAGAGGAAATCAAGGCACCTCTGTTGTCATGCTGCTCATGAAAACAGGAGAAAGCCTGGCAGTGGAAAATTAACCATAGACTTAGGTACAAGATTTGCGAAGAATTGTGAATTCCTCACATATTTTCTTCATATAAATGCGTCATTCGAATGAATCATACTTTTACGCCATCCTTTCCGAACAACTTGAGTGAGAAATTTGGCACAAGAGTGCTCCCACTGCGAAAGACAAGCTAGTACTTCTCACTTCAAATAAGACAGCTTGCCATGTTTTCAGTAGCGTAAGCTGCACAAGGCCAACATTTGTGCTTTATATATTTGCTTTTTGTTCCCTTAGTTTCTCAATACTTCAGAAGGAATATGGACGTATGAAACCACCTATACAAGAAATCTCAGCTGCGAGATGAATTTAATGGAGTCTATAGCTCCATTGGAAATTACGTACAAGAGGAAGTTCTTATTTGGCCAGATAAGGTAACACCTTTTTTGTGCTAATACCTTGTTTGTGCTCTTTTCAAGTGGTATTTCTTTTTCTCTTCGGTAGGAATGAACTTAACCTTCGCGGAATGTTTTTTCACCATTATCCGGAACGGATGACCATCATGACCAGAGGTACAGATGTATACATTCGTTCCACTAAATATCCTACCGGGCAGATGCATAGGCCGGCATTCGGAGTGTTGCGACACCACAGGCCAGAGTACTGTGAGCGGGAACAGCCGAGTGGTATGAGCAGTATGAGTGGGAACACGCGTGCGCGTGGCAAATAGCCGGGGGGGCAAACCGATAAAGAGTGCGCTGGCCGCTGTCCGACACAAAAGTGGAAAGAGCAGTGCGGTCTCGCTAAATGTTGGCATGCCCGCCTCACTATTGCTCATAAAAAACTGCAGCTGATTGGCCATCACGTGCTGCTTGAGAGTATAATACGAGCATACCAAGCAGAACACGGCAGTGTGCTGTCTGTAGACTGTGTTACGTAAGGCATATCGGCGCCACCATCATGAGCTGTTAAACGAATGTTTTCTTATTTTTGTATCCCCTGACCCGGACTGATAAAGTCAGGAAACGCCGAATCCACCAACGCAACAGTTTTCATGTGTATAAGCCCACCGTAACACTGTTCGCTTAGTTGTTCAAGATAAAACACGGCAAGGTTAACAGCCCAGTATGGTGGCGCTGAAACCCGTCCGTAAAATAGTCTATAGCTCCGCGTCAAATGCCACTTTTCCATTCGCTTGTGTGTGCGTGGAACACAAGAAACCAAGATACAGTGAAATTGGGTTTAGAAACGGCAATGCTCTTTTCTGCGCGTGAGTGCTAGCAGACGCGTGGCGATGGCAAAATGGTGACGTCATACAGCGATGTCATCACTTGACGATGATTTTTGCATCACTCATGCAGACCCCGCCGATGCGAGATGCCGACGCCGCCAACGCCGCCTACGCCGACGGTCAATTTTCGAGTTTGAGGAGGCATATAAGGCACGCTTATATGTGTAGGTTATGTCAAATATGGTCGGAGGGCTCTGCGGTGAGCTTCTGGTGTCGCTGCCGAACGTTGCATATACGGCGTGCTCAAAACTAAGCTTTACGTTTCTTTTTAATTAGGCACTTGGATCCACGTGATGACTGCCTGGACTAAGTCGCTATATGGCGAGGGGGACGCAAATTGCGATAACTATCTTTCTCAGCCTCCCAACAAACTAAAATTAGAGAACGCGCTTTTTATTCCCTGCAGCAAGTTGCTATGCCTGTACTGAAAAGTTAGTGGTAGTCTTGTTTCTAAACAATTTGACGAGGAAGAATTATTGTAGAATGTCTGTTCTCCGACATACTCGACTCAAATTTTAAATTCTTCCCACGTGCGAGAGAGTGACATTCGGTGCAAAGCTCTTCCCTTACGTAACGTGGCAGCTTCGTGCGGTGTTTAGTGTAACAACGGAGCGAAGGCATATGCAAAGCAAGTGTTACCTTTCGCGTGTAGGCAGGCGAAATCAAGGTATGAGGGCGTGGCGTGTGCGTATGATCATGCGTATGCGTGACGCAGTACGTAGGATCATGTTAAGCGCAATCACAGCAGATAAACCTTTGTCACGTTTTTGTAGGGCTTGAGGTCGCCTCGGAACAATATTTCCACGCGCGCTTACTTGTTCTTTATTGGCTGATCGGGCGTCGCCCACGAGAAATTGCTACCATCGCTCGGCACAGGCACCGCCGAAACGTTTCGGAAATTTCGAGACTGATTTAGGCGGTTTCGATAGTTTTGCACGCACTGCACGTATAGTAGAGCTTATTCTGTAGCTAACGCGAGCCCTGCGACAACGCCGGAATTTTTTATCATTCATATACAGAAGCCGACGAATTCCACTGACGATCAGTTTAGTCGATGCTCGACATCCATGCTCACCGCTATCATTGTACAGTGAGTATTACTTCTGCTTTGAGTTTATCTTTAAAGGGCACAAGTTAGTCCTATAGAGTTTTCATGTGTACCAGGTTGCGTTCTGCATACTTCACCGCCACAACCCAGAATAACATATCGTCAAAGCGTTAGATTCACTGCCATGTAGCCATACTCAATCACAGAAATCCCTTTCAGCACTGCGGGGGCTACGGGGCCCCTTAGCCAACAGGAAGGGCGAAAATCCCTCGCGATGTATCCATCGGCGCTGCGTCGTCTGCTCAGCGTCGCCCCTGCGTCAGCGCGCACGCGTCGGGCTAGTAAAGTGAGTAGAGGGTGGGGCCGGTAAAAAGAAAACAAAACAATGAAGAAGTTTAGACTAGCCATGTAAAGCTCAAGAAACAGCGAAGCTTATCGGGCTTAGGGGCTTAACGTGGCCTTCTTGCCTGATGCTAGGTATATACATGACGTAGACAGAGTATAAGAACCACAGCCTGCCACAGACCTCGCAAGGATGTCCAAACTCCAGCGCCTGAAACTCACGTGCAAACCTGGCTGTGACACCCCCGGTAGAAGCCCGGGGCTATAGTCGCTAGTACTTGGCTCGCACTACGCCGGGCAAACTCGGCGCGGCTACTGCGCAGACTGTCTCTGTTGGGGGGCGTGTCTTCGCGGCAGCTGCTCCTCGGCGCATGCGCGGCTAGGCAAGGTTGTGGCGTGGAGCTGTGGCGTGGAGAGGGGGAGTGGGATTGAAGAGGGGGAGAAGGGGAGTGGAGAGGAGGTGTGTGCAGAGGGTTTACGCATGCGCAGTAACGGTGGTCACGCCACACACCACCACCACCACAGGATTGAACTCCGCCATAAAATGCTTCCGCTGTACGCGGCTCGTCACCAACAGCGCCCCCTTCCAACTAGCTTCATGAACGTGATTCAGCGCTTTGGCACGATTTGTTCAGTCCACCATGCTAGACAGACCAGGAAGGCAATCATCGAAGAAGACTTTGAGATTGACGTCGTCTCATGCAGAACGTCGACGCCAGAATTGAGCATCCGACCGATTACCAGTAAGTGCAGTCGTAGCCTCGGAACAGTCGCAGATGTGCCAAGGAAGGAATAGTTCTATCGCTATCATATTTACCTTCACCAGGACCTATGTGAGGCGGACTTCGAAGGGCGGCTTGACATCTGCAAACGCTACCTGATGGAATTTGATGAAGAAGTGGATTTCCTGCGAAGAGTTATTAGGACAGATGAAGCTTGCTCTTGGCGCAACGGCACTGTGAACATCCACAAATCCCATTAATGGTCACTAGAAAACACCCAGCGGCTGCGGCTACAAACATACAATATGCTGTAACGTGCATATATGTCGTGGCGTACTTGGGTTCGGGATCATTAGAACTTACTTTTATTACGGCAACCTCAACAGAAAGGTTTACACGGAAGAAATATTAGGTGTTGTCATCGACGACTTTGCCTACAATCTTTCCCGGAATGACATGCGCGAAGTATGATTTCAGCACGATGGAGCACCACCGCATTTCTCCGCCTCGGCGAGCAGCTGGTTGGCAGCGATGGGTAAAAATTTATTTATTTATTTTTATTTAGTTATACAAGTACCTGCAGCACCACGAGGGCACTATTTCATGGGGGCAATACCTCGAGAAGAAATATTCAGATAACAAAATATATATATACACAAATACAAAGATGAAAATATGAGCTAATTACAAAGCGGTGTATACAGCATGGAAAAGTGGCAACACATAATTCAAGCACAATCTCACCAAGAAAAAAAAAGAAAGAAGAAGACAACAAAAGCAACGGGGATAGGTAGTTTATAGCTCACGGGAGATTAGAATGTAAAAACGATTGGAACTGGGATAATCTTTTACAGTTAGACATACCCTTACGAAGTCTGTTCCAGTGCATGAAGGTGTGCGAAAACAAAAAGTTATGATCACAACGCGAAGAGACGGACAGAGGGGGGGGGGGGATGCACAAGTTTTGATTAATTCCTGTGAGATAAGAGTAAATTCGGTAGAAAAGTTCTAATTACGTTGCTTAGCGTCGTTGAGCTAGGGTTTTCCAGCCAATGTTGTCTTTAATTGATGAAATGCTGCTTTTATAGTTGTAATTACCACAGACAAAGCTGACTGCGCGACTCTCGATACGCTGAAGTTTATTCATAAAACAGAAGGTTTTGGGGTCCCATGCTGCGCAAGCGTACTCAAGTATTGGTCGCACATTCGTATTATACAGTTGTTGTTTAACGCTTATGGGGGCTTTGAGAAAATTGCGTCTAATGAGGTTCAGCATTCGGGAAGATACTTCGAAATTGCATCGCGATACGATACAACATACTTGGGAAAGAAGTATTTGGGATACAGATAGAAGATACTTCAGGAATTACTGTATCCGATACCATCCTTCCCTCTTGTATATTAAGATGCCTCGATACATTTGCAACTTTCTTATTATATACATATATAACGAAGCATAATACAGCTACGTAGAAAAATTTTTGCTTGAGAATTTCTGAACTGCGAAGAAGATTTTTTTTAATTTTATTGAAATATCGGTTTGTATCCAAAAAGTTCTGCCCTTGCTCAAAGTTTATTAGCTTCATTCCGAAACCACTTATTTGGATTTTCTTTCGCTGCTTAACATCATAGCGCTCTATAAGCTGCACTGCCAGTAGTATTTGCTCGTTACTTTAGTATTTATGGGTGTCGCTGCTCAACTTGCCGACTAGCTAGTGGGTTGCCATCTACTTATAAGAACGTCAATAAGTAGCACGATGGTGCAAATACTGCTGTGCGGTCTTACCTTGTCCGTAAACGTATAACAATTTCCGCAATACCGGATCACCCGACAGGTGTACCGAAGCAAAAATGCTGGTTGTGATATTTTTTTGTGAAGTATACATTGAGGACATAAAACTACAGTGACTTTTCATATTGCCCTAATCGGCTGGTGTAGAACATTCGTGAAGAACATTCAGTAACGCGCAATTTTTGAACATTTCTTCTCAGAGAGGCCTTACGACGCCCACAAACGTCTGAGACGTATTGTGGTGGCCCAGAGCGTCGCATGGTACCGCTGCTATTCTCATTAATATATAAGACCTTTTCGCTGTTTGTAAACACAGCTCCTGGACAGCTTCCGGTTTTGTGCGCCGGCGTAGCCTAGTAGCATTGGCGGGGATAAAAAGCCTTCGCGAGTAGCCCACACATTTTCAACACTTTTCGCCCTGTATCTGGCCAAATATTTTAAATAAATATTCTTCTGAGCTGCACACACAGCAGTACAAGAGTTAGGCCTTCACTTTAAGCGCCTTCCTTTTACCTGAAAGCGAAGAAAGAGTCTTTCCTTATTTTGGCACAACATAAAAAACACGCTTTCTGCTTCGGCGTTATAAATCTGATAATTGAAGTGACCGGAAGTTTCTTGGGGTGCAACACGTGCTGCTGCTATTGCAATCTCCAAACCGACCGAAAAGGCGAATAGCTCCCATTACCTGGTAATTTCCAACAGTAGAAAAAAAAACTTTACGGTGGCAAAAGAAACGGCAAAACGAATATATGTAGCGTTTTGAAGATTTCATAGGGCATCCTAATGGCTGAAGTTAAAAAAATTAGAAACGAAAAAAATTAGATTTGTGCGTGACCGCGCCCAATAAAGCAGTCGCACATTGAAATAACTGTTAGCATGGCTCCAACTGTTGTTGCCGTAGAGTGTGCGCGTTTCCCAGAAGATCGCGCAAGCCCTGCGAAAGCACCTCTTCCCGCCTCGTCAAATGAAACGGGCGCGCTGGTGGTGGTATTGCGCACGTCACGCAAAGGAGTGGTGGCCATTGCGCCGTCGAATGCATTCGCACCACCATCATAACCAACGCACCTCCAACGTCTGCGCGTCGCTTTCCGTACTACCCACGAGAAAAGCACGCGCCGCGCGGACATTGAAACACCGCCTCCCAGCATCCGTTGGCATGCGTGCTTGCGCTGAAAGAAGACGAGTGCCGAGTGGCTCGTGATGGGTTAGTAATACGTGTGTCACACGGGCAGTTTTGAAAGGCCATCCAGCCGATGGCCATTGAACCGCCACAATTCTATCGACTCGACGGAGTTGTGGCGGTGCTGGCACCATAACGGCAGTTTTGAACGGCCGTTGAGTGGTTCAGGCGTTTCTTGCAAAAATTATGAGGCGCTGCCGATCTTTATTAGATGCGAAAGCATCTTATGCTCGGAGCAGTGTCCGTTCTGCGGCGTCCGCACCCATACTGCGCATGGGCCAACTCTCCCCCCTCTCCTCGCATGAGCGCTGCCTCCGCCTCCTTTCTCCTCTCGCGTTTCACTCTCTCCGCCACAGCTGTGCGCTCGTAATAATGCGGCGCGCGCTTGCTCCCGTTGCACTCTCCTTCGCAACGGTGCTATGGACGCTCGCGAAGCTGAACGCAAACGGACGCCAGAAAGCGTTGCACTCTCCTTCGCAACGGTGCTATGGACGCTCGCGAAGCTGTACGCAAACGGACGCCAGAAAGCGTTGCACTCTTCTTCGCAACGGCGCTATGGACGCTTGCGAAGCTGAACGTAAACGACAACGCCGGCAAGCGAATCTCGAAGCTGCGAAAGCGCGCGTTCGCTGTGCTTCTGTCATTCTCTTTCCGTGAAACGGTGTGCGAAACGCCATGAAGAACGTCAACGTCGGCACTATTTGCAGCGGCAGCGCCACCACCGCGGAGCAGATGAAGGCTCGGGAAGCCGAACGTAAACGTCAGCGCCGGCAAGAGGTAATTCAAACACCTCGACAACCACCGTCTCATAAGTCACATAAGAGAAACGGAAACTCGATGCGGACCCCCCGCGATGCTTTTGCATCCCACCATGGTTGCCCGTAGTGGGAGAGGATGTGTCACTTTTTCGTATTTATCTCACCTGAAGTTATATAAGTTTACTTAAAAGCAAGGCACTTAAATTTCTGGTCCTTAATGAAGTTTATTCCTGCTCTTCCTTAAAAGCACAAATATATGTAGATTGTTTTTGTTTAAACAATTCAATAATTTATTTCTTTGTAGTTATCAACGCGTATTTACTTTTTAAGTTGAGCAGCGGTACTGTGGCGAGCGATACACGGCAAGCCAGGAGGTTGAAGACAAGCACGTTGCTGTTGTCGAGAGTATATGCAGTTCGCGCAGTTCAAGGGGTTAACGTAAGTTAATAAATAATTAAAAAAGCTTACATATACTGCTGTTAAAGCATACTGTTTAGATTTCTTTTTCTAATCGTGAGTACGAGCCCACTGTGAACGAGACGGCATGCTGGCGCTGTTTCCGCTTCCGTTGCTCAATGGCCATCGAAGTTTCGATAGAGTTGTGGAGTGCTCCGTTGACTCGATAGACTATTGACTCGACGGCCTTCGAAACGTGCCGTCTAGCAGCTCGCGACTGGCCGTTGAGTCAATGGACTATCGACTGGAAGGTCTTACAAACGCGCGTGTGAGATGGGTATTATAAGACGGAACGCTTTTCGCGCTCGGCAGGTCTGAGGTGTCTAGGGTGCCTAGCCACCACATCATCATCAGCCTGTCTACGCCCACTGCAGGGCAAAGGCCTCTCCCATGTTCCGCCAATCAACCCGGTCCTGTGCTTTCTGTTGCCACGTTATACCTACAAACTTCTTAATCTCATCTACCCACCTAATTTTCTGTCTTCCCCTCACGCGTTTGCCCTCTCTTGGAATCCAGTCAGTTACCCTTAATGACCACCGGTTATCCTGCCGACGTGCTACGTGGCCGCCCCATAGCCATTTCTTCTTCTTAATTTCAACTATGATATCCTTAACCCCCGTTTGTTCCCTGACCCACTCTGCTCTCTTCCTGTCTCTTAAGGTTACACCTATCATTTTCCTTTCCATCGCTCGCTGCGTCGTCCTCAATTTAAGTTGAACCCTCTTTGTAAGTCTCCAGGTTTCTGCTCCGTAGGTAAGTACCGGTAAGATGCAGCTGTTATATACCTTCCTCTTGAGAGATAGTGGTAGACTACCATTCATGATTTGATAGTGCTTGCCGAATGAGCCCCATCCCATCCTTATTCTTCTAGTTATTTCACTCTCATGGTTCGGCTCCGCGGTTACTACCTGTCCTAAGTAGACGTACTCCTTTACAACTTCCAGCGTCTCGCCACCTATCGCAAAGCGCTGTTCTCTGCCAAGATTGTTCCACATTACTTTAATTTTATGCATATTAATTTTCAGACCTACTCTTCTACTTTCCGTATCCAGTTCAGTAATCATGAGCTGTAATTCGTCTCCCGCGTTACTCATCAATGCAATGTCATCAGCGAATCGCAGGTTACTGAGATACTCTCCATTAACTCTTATCCCTAATTCTTCCCAATCTAGGGCCCTGAAAACCTCCTGTAAACACGCGGTGAATAGCATTGGAGAGATCGTGTCTCCCTGTCGTACGCCCTTCTTTATTGGGATTCTGTCGCTTTCTTTATGAAGGACTATAGTGGCTGTGGATGCGCTGTAGATGTCTTCCATTATGTTTATATAGGCTTCGTCGATGCCCTGATTCCGAGCCACCACAGCCAGCATGCTATTCTGGCTATGATGGCACTGTAGCCACCATGTCCAGCCCTGCTATGGTGGTTAGCCACCATAGGAGGGCTGGACGTCGCAGCCGCTGCAATTCCGCTGCGGTATCTCGCCTTTCTTTATCGATAAACCAAGCGATGATCCTACGTTGTAAAAGAGATATCCTTAGCATTGCGTTTGATCGCTTTTTTGAGCCTGGCTTGCGCAAGACTTGGTTGCTGGAAGAGGACGGTATTTTGGGCACGTTTTTGATCCATTTTGTCACGTAGGCAACTTCGAGCTTTTTGATTTTCTGACAGACAAGGAGACTACGTCGGTAATAAACTGAGAGAAAATGTCGGGTGAATATGTGCCCGAAAAGCAATAGAAGGAATTCGACGACAGTGAACAACAGCGTGGCCGAAAGGCGCGCGTCCGACCAAGCAGCGTTAAAACATGCGCAAGCAGACAATCTAGACGCGCGCTGAAATATCGAATTGCGCGTCAAATGCGCTGCGAACGGAGAACACAAAGTATTATTATCGACCTCCTAATTAAAATACACCTTCTATGATTTACAGATGACAATACTGTCCTTTGTTTCTTCTTTTAGGTGGTCGATCTGTGTGTGCTGAAATTCTGCTATATTTGGCTGGAGACCTGTCTTGTGCCGTTATTAAAGTCAGGCCGATAGGAAGGCGTATGTACTCATTTCTATTTTATTCGTTCATTGAAACGATACTTTATCTGTGCTGATTAACGTTGAATGTATATAACGCAAACGGGATGGTCGCCTCGCAAAGGGGGATATGCCTACAAGATTATATTGAAGCTGTTTCACGTGACTTGACGTAGTCTAGGCTTACAAGGCACAGGTCCCCTACAGGGAAACCTTTCCGCCTGCGAATCTGACGCTCTTATAAGCCTAAACGAACGCGATGAGATTGTCACAAAACCATCGGGCAAGGGGGGGCTCGATCGTGATATTGAGAGAAAAAATTCAGGATCCTTTCCCCAACCGGGAAAATGAGGGCAAGCGAAGACTGGCTCGTGCGTGCCTTACCAACTGCTTGCTTATCTTTTTTTAGATGCGATGCATCTCCTGCTCGGATGTATGTCCCGCGGCGTTGGCCTGGTAGTCCGCACTCACATTACGCATGCGCAACTCTCCCCCTTCCCTCTCTCCAACAGCTGTGCGTTACTCTCTCCACTTCGCTACCAGCACCTGCTTGCGCGTCTCCCGCGTTCTCGCTTCTGCTCTCGCGGCGCATGCCCTACTCTCCTCCTCTAGTCTCCTCACCTTCAAGTGGTAGAGCGGTGCGCGCGTTCAGTCCAGCGCTTGCTTCGGTTGACTCCTCTGAAATGCGGGCTCGACATGCCGAAATTCTCTCCTGCGCAGCACCGCGATGAGCGTCAGCGCATGCGCGTCCCCTCCCCCTCTCTCTCCTCGCGTACGCTGCCCCCCTCTCGCGCGCCTGTCGACCGCGCTCCCCGCTCGCCCTGTGAGAATTAACGGCCAGGCTAGAGGGAAGACACGATGCGCGTAGTGTTCCTCTTCGCGTTCCATGACGCGAGGGTGGTAACATGCCCAACGAACGCCAACCGAACGCGATCGTGCAAGGGCTCCGGCTTCGCATCGCCTCATGGTCCCCTTTAGCGGGAGATGGTGTAATTTTTTTGCCTGTTATTATCTTTCTTTTTTTTTGCATTGCCTAATGCTGGCTCCTAACTGTCTTCTCACTACACGCCGGGAATTGCACCTCCATACACGCACTTAGCAGCGCAATACCTTAGTTGCTGCATGGAATAACGACGATCACGTGATGATATCAAGGCAACAGTAAATGTGGCAAATTGAAATGAGAAGCGCCTCGATCAAAAATCAGATTGCCACATCTGGAACGGCTGATCCCCGGTATGTCCATGATCGAAAGAGCATTACTTATTGCAAAACGGCTCATAAAAACACGCACGTGACCGGTTCATCTTCGTGGGCCGCATTTCTGTACAGTCACCGGTGCCGGGTTTTTCGTGTAGAGCGCCGCTGCCGCTATAACCTGTAACTCATAAGAAGCGTCGGTTGAAAACAAAGTTACGTAAGAGAAGCTGTATGACATCTATCTAACGGCACATTTTACCAGCTAGTTTTGTGTGAATATCTTGTTATTATAAAAGACAACGTTAAAACATTGATTAGGGAGAACAAAAATCGACAATACGACAGCAGGCAGCCTTGTTCTACTTAGTCCCGTTGCCGAACGATTTTTTGTGTCGCCTAAAATACACAAGTGAGGAAATTCAGGCCGTCTCCTTGCTTCCGGCATTCGAACAATGAGAGCAATCATATTTCGTTACGGTTCGAGCTAGAATCGAACCCTGACATTCTCCGTTGCATTAAAGTCTTTCAACAGACAACCCGTGTAGTGCTTCTAAACTGCCTACGTAATGTTGAGTGATTCCACTATATGAAGAAGCAACATCAGCGAAGCTGTTTGTTATAACAGAGAGCCTGCTCTAGCTCGGCGCATTGGACGTGACCCAAAATTATCATCATCATGAACCAGCACGCGCTGTCTTCGTCCTCTTCTTCCCCTTAATCTTCCGCTTGGCTCCCAGAACACGTGTACCTATTTGTCCGGTGTAAAGCAATGGGGAAGCACAAAGAAAAGGAGAGATGTTTCATGTAATTACGTTTATTTTTAGGGGCGAAGCTCCTTAAAGCGGCAGCCGTTCGTCCCCGTCGTAGTGCGTAACCAGTCTTAACGCTAGTACCAAATCTTGACCTCCAAGGTGGTGCCGGTGGAAGATTTCTCCTGTGCGTTGTTGAACAATAAATAATTCGCAGCGTGCGCGTTAACTAAAAGCCGAGTTCTTCTGTCTCTCATTCCCCATTAGTAGCCATTGGCATGTTCCAGTAGGAAACGTTAGTAGAAGTAGAAGTGCAAGTGTTAGCTAAAAGCCGACTTCTTCTGTCTGTCATTCCCATTAGCAGCCATTGTTTACCTCCAAGGTAGTGCCTGGTGAGATTTCTCTTCTGCGTGATTAAACAATAAAAATGTTGTTCAAAACGCCGTTGATTAATGAAATAAACCAACGAAAGACGCCAGATGTTTTCTAAAAGCAAAACGAAAAGACGCCAGCTGCTTAACGAAAGACGCCACATGTTTTCTAAGGCAATGGTTTTCTAAACAATGAAAATTCACAGCGTACATGTAAAATTAAAGTGAGCTGCAAGTCGTCATAACTCTCATCGAACCTTTAGTATAGACCAGAACACAGCGAATTCCATGCGCATCGCCATATTTGCATCGCGCGTCGCGCCATCTATCGCACACGCGAGGAAACAACGTGCGCGGGCTGCCACGCTAGCAGACGCCGCACAGAGCAAACGTGAAACTCCCGAAACTCAGCCCGTCGGAGAGCGTGTTTCGCGTCTTTTCTGGCCTGGACATTTTCGCTGATTTTATTGGAACATCAAGAACATCTTGCTCATGCAAGTCCACAATGTATACAGTACGTGCTGAGTGGGCTGCGGAAGCAACCTCGTCGGATACGTACGCTGTTACATTTGTAAAAAAACGTTCTCGCTGTAGTACGCGTGAATCGTAATCACAGTGCAGCTCGCGAAAGAGTGAAACGATGTTTTGTTGCCCCATATTACAAGTTGTGCACAAAGTTTTGTGAAAGCTCATCATTTCAGCATTCATCGCGTAATAATTAGAGTACGCTTTACGGGTAGTTTCGCGGAACGTAATTTTTGTTTCACGAGCGCTCTTACAATAATGCGTCTTGCTCACAAAAGCGTGCTATCAGAGAGTATCACCTGCAGTGACGTTCATCGATCCCTTTTGGAAGCTATCTGCGCGATTTTATTCTTGTAACGATGGTGTTTTACAAGCGAAACTGTGCTACTATTAGTTAAGCCGGTTAGCTACGTCTGCGACGTAAAGGACACTGGCGCGAGTACTCTTTACTTACGTGCCAATATATGTATTATGTGCAGCTGGATGCGTCGTGTCCAAATAAATTTGGGGACATCGAACACTGCAGTGAAAGCACGAAATTCTGGCCAGCTGTTGAGGAGCACCGTGCCATTTATTACCTTTCGAAGACGAAATCTCGAAGGCGTGGATGCCATCAAAAGCACTAAAGCTTAATACTACGTTGAAAGTGGCAAAGCATGCTGATTTCTTGTGCTTGAAAGCACTACCTTGCACTACATTTTCGTCAAAGGAAACGCTCGAAGGTATGAAGTGCACCCCCACACAAAGCTCGCGCCTGCCTTCAACCCAGCTGCGTGTCACGCAAATTAGGTTCGCAAAACGAAATAGGTGGGCACCACACTGCAGAATACACGCATTTAGTGTACTTACTCGAGCATTTTCACTCGGCTCCTAGTTTTTTTGCTTGAATCACAGTTATCCACTCGCGGCGAAGCTGAAAATACCGCACCGGCACTATTTCCGTGGCGCGTCGTATAATCGTCGCAGACAACGCTATTATCCTCTTGTTGCGCTGCTTGTTTTGGCATCCAAAGACGACGCAGTAGTGCCCAGACGAGCTCTTATACGCTGAAGCGGCGTGAACGGGTACTTTTTTGCACTTTAAAGCTTCAGAACTGCAGCTTGCCCTGTTTACTTAGTGCAGCCGGCGCGCGCCTCGGCAGCCCGGTCAGCCCGGCGTCTGGGTGCGAGAGTATCCGCTCGGCTCGCCAGCAGCCTGGGTGCGAGACAGGCGTGCTCTGGTGTATAAACGCGCCCGATCTCACGTCGGTGATGATGTACTGGGCAGAATTCACGGAAGATTCACGGTTTACCGATCTACCTCCGCAGCTTCGCCCACTCATCATCATTCACTCCGTGGATATGCTGTGATTTTTTTTTGACATAGCCATTGCCCTAACAGCGTGATCACTTGCCTCTTGATACAATACTGGCCACTGCCGTGAGTCAAGCGACGTATGCTTGTCAATCGGAGGGGCGCCACCAGCTTTTACTGGACGACATCTTTTTTTGGGAGGTGCTTTAGTACGTGTGTGGTGTACGTAGCCGCTGGCGGTGGCGAACCGGAGCGCAACTTCTTTAAGCAATGAGTGGCGACATATGTGCCGGGCACCGGCAATAGCGCGAGGCAGTCGCGTGGACGTAGCACACTCAGGCTGCAGTGGGCCATTCACGGCAGAGACAGTGGAAATGTGTCGGGCGAAACAGAGACGACAACACGCACATCGCACGAGTAGCGAAACGAATTCCCGACCAACTCTAGTTGAAATCTTGCCGTGGCTTCCAGGAAGCGTTCGTCTTGGTTGTATGGCTCCGTGTTTTCGGAGTTTACTTTTCTTGAAATGGGGAAGGCGTATTATATTTTTGCGGAAATTCGGCGTTTATGGGAGTTTATTTTCTATAAATTCACAATTATTCGAAATTCAGAATTTCGTTTTGCATTATTCTCAATACTCCACTACCTTAGATGAAATGATGTCTGAACACGAAGACATCAGAACCCACGAACCGTATTTTAGTTGTCTGGAAGGATACAACGAACGCACATACACACAAGCGCAAATACTTGAATACAAAACATTTAAGTTTGTGAGTATTACAACCTAAAAGCTTGTTGTAACAGAGGAAAAGCATACTTTACGAGGTCCGTATATTGGATGTCGCCCAGCGCGCGCCGGTGCCACCAGAAGACCGTATATCCTAATGTCGTCTCGCGCTCCCGGGGGCCCTACATGCGTCGACGTCTCTCGCTCCGTGTGCGACCAGCCCTTTGTGCAATGTGTAATGGGTACGGTCTACGAGATGCAGTTACGTGAGGTGAAGTTTGTACAGTCCGAGCAGGCCGATGTATAATGACCGCTTAGAACATACCGTTTTTATAATAAACAGAACAGGTCATATTGACCGTTAAAATCGGAGTTTATCGGGTGAAGCTGGATCGTAAAGAAATATTACCGGTGAATGTTCATGGGATATCTTCGGATATATGCGGAAACATGGACCCTAGTTGCAACAAACTCGTCGGCAGCCATTCGGTATCGCGATAGTGAGGATCCCGGGAGCACTGCGTTTGTGCCTAAGGTGGTTGGCCTCATCTTCGTCAGTCATTCTAGCCCGGTGGCATCGCTCGGCATGGTCGAACCATACGTCTCGCATGCGGCGCTCATCTCGCACGCGGGTGTTGCGGTGCGGGTTTTGCGCCGCCTCCTCGAGATGGCGCGACCAAGACGCGCGGGAATCGCTGTTCTTTGCGTCGTTTGTCCGTGGACGCGAACCACCAAAACATACCCGTATACAGATTCGCTGTAAAAGAGTGATATTCTTGCGAGAATTTACATCTGCTTGTGGAAAAGGAGGGCGAGCGGACAGCTGAAGCAAAATCTGGCCAGCTTTGTTGACTTCGAATGTGTTTGGGATGAACGCAAGTAAGTACGAATAAAACGCTGATCTGTTTTAATTGAATGGATGCAAAAGGAGATGCTGGCGCACAAATAAGGCGCCAGCTACTACTAAGCTCTTGAGTGGGTCGGGCATACAACATAAGAAATAAACATAGAAGCAGTTCATGGAAGATTAACACACACACGCACACACGCATACACACACACGCACGCACACACACACAAACAAGTACACACACACACACACACACACACACACGTCAAACAACACCATCGTAACGTAAAAGAAAATGTCCCAAAGGTACTTAGTCATGCCTCTCATAATGCTTCTGGTCGTCATTGAATCGAATCCGCACATATGGGCAACATAATAGTGAACATGTCTGATTTAGCAGTGTGACGCTGGGCGATTTGGTGGATAGCCTAATAAAATGTTTCTGGCTTAACCGAGCCGAGCCAAGCAAGAAAACAAGAGAAGGCAGGGTAGGGCGCCCTATCCCGTCTTCTGTTGTTTCCTTGCTTGTCTCAGTTGCGCTACAAATATTTTATTAAACGACACGTCTGTTACTTATGGGAATGGATCCGCCCATGTGGGCAACATAACAGTCAACTCATCATAAACTTCAGCATATGCATGTAATACGTATCATATAATAATACGTATATTAAGTAGGACATGCATATGATCGGTGGCGTAATGTAATATGAACCTAAATTCCTTAATATTTGCAAGCAATGCCGCTGTTTTCAAAAAAGCGCGTTAACGCTTTTGAAGCGTACGCCTGCAAAGCTCTGGTTGGACACGGGCCCAGAAGTTTCTTCATACTGAGTGGTCTGCCGTCGAATGCCATTAGTTCCGATTTAATACGGCGTCGCGGTGTGTCATGGTGCGGGCAGTCCAGAAGAAGTTGACATACATCTTCATCTACAAATCTACATTCCCATTCTAGCGTTTCAGTTCTGCCAATTCTGTGCAAAAAATGTTTTGGGTATGTGGTGCCTAGCCTTAACAGGTGAATAAGTGTTTCCATGGATCTATGTAAAGTTAGCGTAATTTTCAATTCAATGAGCAGATCAATGCGGTATAATTCACAGCTTTTTGAACTTTGGTCAAACCAAGTATTTTTACAAAATCATAAAGATGCTGCCTTCACAATACCGCACAATTCACTTTTTGACATTTATCTACCGAAGAAGAAACCGTTATTTAAATGAAAAAGCTAAGCTAACATTTCAATTTTCACTGCTATCGCGGCCATTGCAGTCAATTCTTCATGATCTATCTAAAAAATCTATCTATAAGATCTATCTATCTTCATGAGCTATCTATATAAGTACTTCCTCTCCTCCCCTTAAAATGTTGCGGACCTGATGGGAAGGCGGAAGAAAACGAAGAGTTCGTGTTCATTATAGGCTTGGTCTCTTGCTAGCCGCGAACCATAATCTTCGAGGTTCTGCTGTGTGTGCTGAATCTGTGTTGTTGTTTTTTTTTTTTCGTCTCTAGGTGCAAAAGTCCGCATAGACCTCCGCGTGAGAAATTCTACAATATTACGTGGAATAGTACAACCAGAGTGTAGAAGGCATTTTCGTCATGCTGTAAAAAGCAGATTGACATATCATGAATACAACCGAGGCTGTCAGTATGTGTATATATTTTCAACACTTAACGTTATGGCCTTGATTGAATAAAATATTTGCTGCTTCATAATAATCATTCTTGCGCTCATCCTCTAGGAGGTCCTTACTTTTGAATTAAAAAAAAAATCACACGGAGTTTCTCTTTTCACGCGTTCGCGTTATCATGCGTAAGATGATTGCATGAACCATCTCGGCGAGCCGTACTGGGTCTTCTAGCAGTAAGAAACATATGCAGTCTCGTATTACACAGAGCAGTCTTTTCCAATGGACCTTCTGTAGTACTTTTCGCACGACACAAAACAATATTGGACACGGGCAAGCGCTTGCGGTGTCTCTGGCCTTAGTTATCTAAGAGATTGGGCTTGCTGGCACACCGTCATGACGGCCAGCGCAAACAAGACAAGAGATTGAAGAAGGTATACGACACAGGCGCTGGTAGAAAAATACAGAGAGAAAAAAAATGGCCGCGTATCTGCGTACTTCGCTGCAAATGTCGTCGAATAAAGATAGCCTTCTGCCCGCCGTACTACATGAATCCTCTTCTGTGTTGAAGCAACGCATCTGGCTCATAGCGTCGCATTTGCAGCGCAGCCAAAAACACTTCATTTTCAGCGCAGCCTAAGAAACACTAGCGTCCATAGAATTACGTATCTATGTATTTTCTAGTGAAGTAACACACCACCCAATACTTACGTATTGATGTTGCGCTAACATATGCGTAACAATTGCTTTTTATCGACAATGTTCACAATTATGAACGGCGCTACCAGTTCAAGATGGCTGGGCCTTACGCAAGTGGTTACACTTTGGCCGGGTGGCTGAATCGGGTGACAGACAGACAAACAGAAGGACAGACAGACAGACCAAAATTTCTGCGTTTAAGTTCCCCAAGAAACACTGTCGTCTTTAAAACAGCGCCTGTGTCGTGTACTTTCATCTGTCTCTTGTCTTGTTTGCGCTGGCCGTCATAGTGTCTAACCTCGTTGAGTGCGGCGTCCTTTTAGGGCCCTAAAATGTCGTCTACCATGCACTTTCTACACCCTGGGAAGTCATCTTAATGGCGTAAAAAGGCTTTGATGATTTCGTATGCATGTATTTAGGTTGTTGCGCAAGCCCTCTGGCTCTTTACCGGACTTTTTTAGGCACTCTTGGTGAAGGAGCGACTTTACACAGGTGGCCAATCTAAACAGCGGTCCCACTGACGTCATGGGTAAATATACAGACTTACAGAAGAGTTGAGATCTGGGCCAGTTGGTTCATGATACTTGACGAAAGCCAGCAAAAGAACGGGACACGAGAAAAGGCAGACACACGCACCGCTGGAACTAACAATTGTGAGTTTATTGAAGAAAAACATTCAACGAAGAAACCTCACAACGCATGTGCAGCACGTCTGTATCACCGACAACGTCACCCAATTTGCCTCATTGACAAGGAATTTAGTGTGTTACAACGATGGCGAGAAAGATGATTGCGTAATCTTTCAACGGGTGACGTTGTCGGTGATACAGACGTGCTGCACATGCGTTGTGAGGTTTCTTCGTTGAATGTTTTTCTTCAATAAAGTCACAGTTGTTAGTTCCAGCGGTGTGTGTGTCTGCCTTTTCTCGTGTCCCGTTCTTTTGCTGGCTTTCGTCAAATATAGACTTAATTCTTAACAAAACTAGTTCATGAAAGCTTAAACGCCCTAGAATTAAAAAAAATGGCGGCTGGAAGAGAACACATAATCGCAACGTTATATTTAAGGCACACGTGAACTTACAGCGACAGCGAGCGTCGTCTATGTCAAAAAGCGCTCCATGTTTACGTGAGCTGCGCGGCTATAATGTGAATATGGCAAGGTTCTTTCGTCAGACACCATGAAACGCCTTCGCCGCCATGCGATCTGCCACTCCAGCAACTGCAGAAATGTCGGATCAACTAGCATTTGCGGTCATTTCAAGCTGCTATATTGAAGCTGCGCCAGGAAATCCCTGAGTGCAGTGGCTGCAGCCACTGCGTTACTATGGTGCACTAAGAAATGTGTTCTTTGTATTCGATCGACGGCAGAATCCCATCAACAAAACCTATCATATTCACAAGTACAGACGAATTGTATCCATCAGCCGTCTGATAGGGAGATGAAATTCCTTAAAACACGCTCAAGCGGCTAAAAGATCGGGGGCGCCTTTTGTGTTCCCTCGTTTCGCTTCTTTATCATTCTGCACTGCGCATGCATGTAGCCGATCGCGTTTTTCACGCGTTGAACCCTCAGATGGGAGTCAGCGCTGTCGGTGTGTGTTTATATGTCCTCTGTGTTGTGCCTTGCGCTGTGAAAGTCAGTTCATAGAAGAATCAAGACCAACTAATGTGGCTGTCAGTTATATTAAAAAGCGGAATCCAACTCGGGATACATACCAAGGCAGGTGTGTGCAGCTGGCGCTTTGAGCTGTGCAGGAACTGTCCTGTCAGCTTGTAAGATATAATGCTGACCAAATTTGAAAGTGACAATTGATTCTTATAAAGATAGAGGGATATTCAGTAATTCTAGAGGCGTTTAGAAAGCATTCAACGTTCCTTGTAAAATCATCTTTTGCGGTGTTTTTCTGAAATCAGTGGCATCGGACTGAGAATTTTGTCGTTCAAGGACTGTCCATTACTATAATGTTTTTATCATTTGTATGGCGCTTGAACATATTACCTTAACAATGGTATGCAGCTGCATTCTATTGTTCCTACGGAGCAGAATACATTATGGCAAGCGTCTCACGCTCCAAGCACTGCAAGTTGGTATAAATTGCACATTGGGGTCGTAGTCAGGGCAGGAACAATAACTTACACAGGGATGTACAGAGAGCTCTTACTAGCCACATTCGTCCTTTTGGCAACCAATATATTGCCTGCAACAAGCACTTCCCCGGGACGTGGTGCGCACTGCGACATGAAGCAGGTCAGTGAACATGTTTGTGCACTTGCAATAAGCGATATTACACCGAACACTATCCGCTTTCGTTTACTATAACACACATTCATTCTTGTCTGACAGAAAATGTCCAGCTCACAAAAAAATTAAGGGACCCTTAAGCTTCGCCTTTGGAGAGTTGAACGCAATAGCGAAATCCGGCCCCTAGTGCGGACATCGACCACTAAGTGCATACTTATTAATGTGTATTGTTACACACACACGCACACAGACACACACACGCGCGCGCGCGACAATGGTGCATACAGATTTTTGATCTAAAGCAGGAGTCGCATGGCCTCGAAGATATACGCCGCACGCTTGCCATCTCGGAGGCCACGAAGAGTCCGACAATGCCTCACAGATGGCAGCACATTATCTAGCGTTTGCTGTTTGCTTGATCAACGCTTCCTCTGGAAAGGCGGCATTGGCTTGATATGTTTTCCGCTATATGGACATAGGTTGTCCATTTTTATAGCTGTTTGAAAGTTCGTGTGTGTTTTTAGCGGCGATGGCTGCACTATCCCGGCCTTTTTCGAATTAGTTTGATGGCCTCCCAAATGCGCCTACAAATCGCCGAATGGGCTCGTTTTCGTCGTGACACCTGTCGAACAAAATGCGCTAAGGAGACTCGTTCCACTACATGGCATTTATGTAGTGTTGTTTTCCGAAACAGCTGCAAGTAACATCGTGGCCTTGTGGTAGGACACCTGCTTGCCACGCGAACGGCCCGGGTTCGATCCTCAATGGGACCGAGAGCTTTATTCTTTAATTTATTTGCTTCTTTCTCGATTTTTCGCTCACGGATGATTTTTCGCTCACAACCAACGGTCCCGACGCCGACAGCGGAATTTCTGCAACACGAGCTCTCTAACGCTATCGCTTTAAAACTGACACATGTAGTGGGAAGTTCCTTGGTTCGAAACCAAGGCGGAACCTGATGTCCGCAAAAAAAAAAAAAAATCAAAAGAAGGCACAGAGCGATAAAGTGTAGCAAATGCATTCATTTAAACGGAGAAAGCGGATTGGTTGGTAACAACTTTATTGATGGTCCTCCAGAGCTTTCGCCGACCGGGATTTAGGTCTCCCACGTGGGGCCGTCGAGGCCTTGCCTCACTGCCGCATGGGACAGCAATTTTTCGTAATGTATCCGCTTTCTCGCGGGCTGTCCAGCAGGGCCGCGAGAAAGCGAATACCTTACGAAAAATTGTTGTCTCATGACCAAACCGATGAAGTGCAAATCGATGAACCAAACAAAGATCATCTCAGTAGTTTCATTGGTGTAGTTTGTATAAAAAGTTGAGGCAGCTTCCTACTATTGGTGGCAAGTGTGAAGGAAATGCAGAGCTGAGTGGCCTTCTTTCTTTCTGTTTATTTTTGTCGTTCTTTCTTCCTCTCTTTCTTTCCTTTCATCTCTCCATTTTTTGTGCCTTTTTTGTCTTTATAATTCTTTTTCTTTCTCTTTTTGTATTTCTTTCTCTTTCTCGCTCTTTCTATCTTCATTTGACTTTTTTGCCTTTCTATCTCTGTTTCTATTTCTGGATTCCTCGTTTTTCTATCTCCTTCTCTCTCTCCTGATTTCTTTCTCTCTCTCGCTTTGATTTTTTTTCTTTCTCTTTGTGTTTTTCTTCCCTTTGTTTCCCTCTATTTTCCCCTTCCTCTTTTATTCTATGCAACGCGTTACTCTCTCCCCTCCTTTGTCTTCTCCTCACCCTCACATGCCTTTTCCAACCCTTGCTATACTATAGAAAGGCACGCGTAATGCTCCAGGGACGAATGCTCTGCTAGCGCGCATGGATAGCCGAGTGGTTACGATGCTCGCCTATGGATCGCGGGCACGCTTGTTCCAATCCCGCCACACCAAGAAATTTGTTTCGCGAATAATTTCTCTCTTTATTTTTCTTTCTCTCTCTCTGCACCCGTTCTCTCGCTTAGCAGAGTTATTGCGTGCCACGCCGGACAAAACGGCACACGATAGCGAAGGTGAAGATGAAGAAAAAAAAAAGAGAGTGCATGATGATGATAGCTTTCTGTCCACGACTAACGCCACAAAGAAAAGCTTAACAGCTCCTTTATAATGGTACAAAGCGCGAACACGAGAAACAGGACAGACGGGAGAACAAAGACGCAACCTTCCTTATAGCTCCGATGTAAAACACTTTTAGTTTAACTTGTCGTAGTTTGTATGAGCACCTGGGAAGCGACGAATACACATCACCAAAAGCACAATTCTACCCGAAATAGTAAAATGGATATATAGAACGAACAATATGTAACTCTAGTAGGCGGTGATTAGTTTAAACCATTTTTTATGCGAAGAGTGTAAGGATGTTATTTTGGAAGTGGCGGAACTTTAAAGTCAGAGAATATAGAGAAAGCCGAAGCTACCGTGAGAGAGAACATAAGGAGTCGAACTGCTCCTTTTTCTAATACGCATAAGGGCTAAGTCTTAGTAGCGTTCATTTTGAGGATGTGGTAATGCAATTGGTGAAATGACGCAGGCGAACGTTCTATATAACATGACGTTGATATGGGCCTGGAAGCGTGGCTCCAGGCCCATATCAAAACTGTATTAAGAGAAACAGAAGCTTTCGACAACCGTCTGTATATTAAAATCATAAAGTGTCGTGGGGGAATCACTTAGGACCCATTGAAATATATGCTGTTAAAGTTGTATTGCTCGACCATTGCACCTTGGTGTCTTAGAGAAGTCGAAGTTTTTACAGCCAAGTTGTGTATGGCTATGATGCTGAGAAATGCTGCAGCACGTGAGTGCGCAGAAACCATAATTAAGGAGCACTGCCAGCACACGCTACCTGGAAGGGTCTCCGCGCTTGCAGTCTTCGGGTATTTTCTGCATATACAGCTAGGGATAATACCCTCCGCTACATGAATCGCTGTCCATAAAATACTTTCGCTGTTCTTAATATCATTTAAGGTAACATCAACAAACGCAAATTTGAAGCAGGCAGCTCTTAAGTTTGTGATTTTTTTCTTCAAAAGTGCTTCAACAAGCAAACAAAATAATAGACTCGTAAGGCTTTGTTCCACTTGTTCTTTGAGGGGAATAAATATTGTCGCCAAGAAGTGCACCGTTTTTTCCTTAGGCGCGTTCGGAATTCAGAAATGGCGAGATTGGCGGAAAAGTGTTTTTTTTTTTGCGGCCAAAATTTATATATTTCTTTTTCACGCGAACAAAGCTTTCTTTCGCGATACTAACTTCGAAACCATTGTTCTGGGTGTAATGCCAAGACCTACAGTAAATTTGAGCAAAAATTGGGCGATCCTTAAGCTTCGCCTTTAAGGATTGAACACGATAGCGAAATCCGGCCCCAATTGCGCACTTTAACCACTATGTGCATACTTATTAATGTGTATTGTTACACACACACGCACACGGACAAACGCGCGCGAGCGCGATCTATCTATAGTAATGGTACAGGTTTTCGATCTAAAGGACTTCCCTGTGCAAAAGTTGAGACATATTCCTCACAATGCTTCACAGATGGTAGCACATTATCTAACGTTTGCTGTTTGCTTGATCAACGTTTTGATATGTTTTCCGCTATATGGACATAGTTGCCCATTTTACAGCGAGAGCTGTTATGAGATCACAGCAAGGGCCGTTTTTGGCACCGTAGTTGTCCGCCGCAACCACCGCCGCCGCCGGTGTCCGTAACCACTATCGCTCGAAATAAGAGAAAAAAACGAAATCAGAAAAACTTTCCAGGATGGAACGAGCTTCGAACCTGGGCCCTCTGCGTGAAAGTGCAGTGTTCTACCTCAGAGCCATGCCGGTGCTTGGAATTCCTTTGCAACACGACCCTATACAGGCTTCATGTCGGGAACAAAGCGCACTAACATATGTAATGTAGCCGAGACCCCAAGGTGCTTCGCCCCTAAAATCAGAGAGCACGTGAGGTATTAGAGGCGTATAATATCATGAAACATGGAAGAACCTCTACCAGGGAGTCTTCCGTAGCACCTTCTCAAAATGAAATTAAGCTTTTTGAAAAAGTTTAGGCATGTGTGAGGTGCGTCACGAGTGGTTGGAAAAAAGGCATGTCACGTATTTGACTTGTGTGCACTCTAATTAGCTAGCTGATCTTGTAGTTTGTTTGGTTGTGTTATTGGTTGTGTGATTGCTGAGCTTACTATGTTTTACTAGTTTTAAGGATGTGATTTATGTTAATAAAAATACTTGATGTTTAGCGATTTTCCCGTGCGGTTCTTCTCTGTCGTCGTTCGTCGCGCTACTAGCCACAATGAAAGCCAAACATTGCGGCTGAAGCTGCTCTTCGCTGACTGCTTCGCATGATAGCGATTTTTACAATGCGTGGAATCTCCGATAATTGCTTTCAGTCTTGGAACCATATCAAGCGACCACGCATCGGCTTGGCATACCACAGTGGCCCAGTTCAGTTCGCACTCAACGCAATCGGACTTGAAATCGGAGCCTTCAATCGATTATTAAAACCGGAAAAACATCCGGTATTTTGACTTCAGAAAAATTAGCACGTAAGATTTAAAGCAGCTTATAGCTTTTTCCACATAGGCTGCCTTTAGTTAGCAATTAGGAATCCAACGAATAATGTCTTCTCAATTACACAATTTATTGGTGCCTTAGTGACATAAACGTATTTCTGCATCAATCTAGACTGTCGACAAACACGAAATATCACTTGTTATCACATGGTTTTTTTTGTAAATACATGGATTGTTATAAATATAGATTGCATATGCTATACCTGCCCGAAAACATGCACATTTAAATGAATGGATATCTCGCAAAGAAGACTCCAGAATTATGCAAAAATATAACTCGAATATCAAAAACACATTCAGCGCTAACAAACAAGGACTTAAGAGAGACGACACCACAATGTGGTGTCGTCTTTCTTGCCTGTTTTTTGCTAGCGCTGAATATGTTTTCTTGTTCTGTTTACCAACACGCCCAAAAAATGGCAATGCTGAAATATCGCTCCAATGTTACTGCGGTGCCCGTGGGCGTTGTGTAGATATGACAGTTGAATTTTTTAATTAAGGAAAGTAATTCATCCTACGCACGCTCTCACCTGCGCACCTCATAGAGCGCTCCCACACTTTCACGAACGTATGTCTATACAACCCATTCCATCTTAGTCTGCGATATAGCGTGGCGTGATTTGCGCACGCGGCCGCTGATTCAATGATCCGGAGGGCGAATCATTGATGTTCGTTCTAAATTTAACCTAATTACTTTTGTGTGTATTACGTTAATATCCACCACATATCTAAGTCAATGCGTTTACAAACCTCCAAATGCTGACTAAGTCAACCAGGAACTCTGTTGGGGAAGCATTCCTGACATCGTACCTTGAAAGTGCTAGCGTTGCTTTGAGGAGCATCAGGAAGGAGATACCGCTGTTCCACTGGCAAGCGCCAGGAAAGAACTGTTAGTCTCATACGTACTAAGCATGCGGGGAGCAAAATTCGTCCCTCAGCAGTTCCCCACCAAAGCAAGGAATGGTTGGGGCAGATGAGTTACTACCGCAACTGAGCGACCTCTACACCATCTTTCTTTTTCGGCTGCAAAAACATTTCGTTAGGTCTGCGGGCAAGCGATCTGTTTGAAGTGAGTGCGAAAACTGATATTAAAACATTAAAAATACGAGACTAAGAATACCCCATTAAATGCACCGCTTAGCACTAAAAGATCAAGTGAGTATTCGGAAAGACCTTGCTGTCACGTTGATTACTAACAGAATGTCTGCATCCGCCATGGACATACGATGTCTCTGCCATTCATTAGCTGTATCTTTTGCTAAATTTGCATGTTCTTTTTTTTTTCTTTGCTAGGTGATGACGTCCGTTACGATCTCAGAGTGCGAGATTCTTCGATACATCGGGGACCTCACGCTGACTGTGTTAATTATTTTTATCGGGTGATAGGACGTAGACCCGCATTTATCTTATACACCGCCCCCTGTCAGCGGATGCTTAGGTCAAGGAAATAAAAATGGAATAGCCTTACATGAGTATAATGTTTTCAAGTTCACTTTAAATCTAAGTACGCTGACGCTCTTCCTGGGGTGACAGGTAAATGTAAATAAATCGGTCGCGTTTTCTTTTTGTCGGCGTTATTTTCTTTTAAAGAAGCAAACTATCAATAATACGCCAATTATTTCATTTATCTAGGCAAATTAGAAATCTATATTACTGGGTACTTTCGCGGCTATGAACTATGTTCATTTTCGCACAAACCGTCAACATTGGACATTCAGAGTACTCCGCAACTCTGCAAATTGTGCGTAGGCGCACGCAAGGGTAGTGTAGCTCATTTCTGGCCAAGCGTGGCCAAGGAGCTCATGACTAGGCATTCTCATTCCCGTAACTAGGCAGAAATATGTTTTTAAGGCGAAAGCCTTATATGCCTCGTCAAACGCGAAATTACACCGTCGGCGTCATGCATTGGCGGTGTCTTGCGTCCTGCGGCGTCGGGAATGAGTAATCCAAACAGCCATCATTACGTGATGACTTCATCGTAGGACGTCATCATGCCTTCACAAGTTCGAGCGTGACGACACGTGACGTAATGCCACATGATGCCGTTGTAGCGCCCTTCGTTGGGCGGCGAACAAAACCGGAGAACGCGCGACCTCAAGAGAAGAAAATAAAGACGGCGTTAGGCAGTGGCACGTCAAGCCACGGCTCGTGTTTCCTGCTGCCGTCGATTCTGGTTCAGCCGTCTGGTTCCTTCGCTCCTGTGGCATAAGCCTACACCGTCGTCACGTCATATCGTAGCTTGGTCAAAGGTGGGCTGATCACGAATGCAGTGCAAAACCAAGTGAGGTGCCTCAGATCCTGGAGGCAGTGCGAAACCACGCTAGGTACGGGAAGCTTTCGGAGGTGTTAGGACCATCAGTCGATGTATTAGGGAGCCTAATGACCGACTGTTCATATAGGCTCCCTAACACATCGACTGAGAAGAAAAAGAAGATGTCTTTAGCCTTCGAGTCGTCTTAGGTGAATACACAAGGGACTCTGCGAGCTTTTCTTCGTCTACTGAATTACCAACAAGTATATTTCGCTTTCGCTAAATCATTGTGCACCCAGGCCCGCCATATACGCCAATCTACACCTTCCTTGTGAACACCGTCCGAAACGAAGTTTGTAACGACGATGCTACATATCTTTTGCAAGGATACCTGCCTAGCTGTATCCGGCAATCAAATGATGCCCGAAAACTCCCAGTTTGGCCATGGTGTAATCTGCACGACCAGAACTGATTCATCGTCACGCTATGCAGAATGGTTAACTTGCACTGACTTTACGGCAGCGCAAGCTAACATTCGTAGTTATCAAAATTGTGTCAACAACTGCAGAATCTCATAACGTTCGTATCTCTATTTACACTATCGTTTTGTAAGCGGGTATGGCCCCACATGCATCACATCCATTGCCTTATGCCACGTATTATCGCCTGCGTGCGTACCCCGTGAACAAAGCTTTCAGCTCACGCAGTAGCCACCTTTGTAGGCATTATTGGGAGCCCGCCACGCTGGTCTCTTGGTAATGGTGGTCAAATGTTGACCAGAAAGTCGCAGGAATAAATCCTGGCCGTGGCGGCCGCATTTAGGTGAAGGCGAAATCCTAGAAGCCCCTGTACTTAGATTTAGGTACATGTTAAAGAACACCAGATGGTCAAAATGTCTGGAGCCCTCCACTTCGGCGTCCGTCATAATATCGAGGTTTTGGGACGTTATGCTTCAAAATTGTTATTAGGCATTGCTCGGGCACGTGTGACTATTCTGTATTAACGCGATAGCGTTAGAGAGGCCGTTTTGCAGAAATTCCGCCATCGGTGTCGGCGCCGCTTGTGAACGAAAAATTGTCCGTGACCGAAAAATAGAGAATGCAAATAATATAATAAATAACAATCCTCGGTCCCATTGAGGATTGAACCCGGGCCGTTTGCGTGGCAAGCAGGTGTCCTACCACAAAGCCACGATGTTACTTGGAACTGCCCCGGAAAAAAAAAACACTACATAAATGCCATGCAGTCGAGGGAGTCTCCTTAAAGGCCAACTCCGGCGATTTTTCGAGGTCCATGGATCTCAATAAAATTCGCTGGGTACGTTCCTTTTCACGCTCCCGTTATATATGCCAAATTACAAGCTGGAGACATACGCAGATTCATTGCAAATGATTTTTATTGATTGCCCCGACTCTCCCCACCTCGCTTCCCAAAATTATTGGCAACATTGGGTGCGTGACGTCTTTTTTGTTAAGCGGAAGTGACGGAACCGAGGGGCCCCTAGAGCGTCTGCTATCCGCAAGGCAACAATCGCGCGTGTTTGGCGAGCGCTTCGTTGGCTGGGCGTGTGAATTTCAGTTCCTTGTGGTAATGCGTGCGATGGGTGGCAAGTGGTGTCGCGTTGTGGGCTGCACACAATTCCCCGTTGGCAGTCACGAAACACTCGCACCTAACGATTACCCTGCGTCTCTATATTAGAGTGTTTTAGCTAGCAATGCCGGTTTACCGCACGGAAAGTACGGTAATACCGTACCGGCTAAAGAATGCACATGCGTGAACACCACGGAAACACTTCCCGTAGCATATACAGGGTGCACCGTGACTGGTCCTATATCGGTATACGGTGAGCTTCGCATCGTGCGAAACAACGTAACCTAATGGTGCGAAAGGTGGCTCATACTTGGCTTATGTTAAGTTCCTTCGGCCGTACCAACGCGACGTTGAACGCCGCTATTGCCAAACTTATGCACTCTTCCCATAGCAATATTAAGAAGCTTTAGTTAGTCCGCGAACTTCTCAGCAATAGCATTTTACCCGATCACGGCCCCACAAACTTGAGCTCCCTGGACAGGTGGTGCCATCTGGCGGTGGAATGTGCAACCAGGCAAGCAAAGAGCTAAACAGGTGTGTTCCACTTCATCAAAGAGGAATGGCCATTACAGTTGGCCTCCAAATGCGTCGGAATCGCAGCTGTCATCTTCCGACAGCTCAGCTAGTGCACGTGACACGGTCAGTCACACACAAGGTTTCCGACGGAGTCACCTTTCAAATGAGCGTCTGCTCTTCGCCGCTTTCGCAGCTTTCATACTACGCGCTGGCGGGACCGGCATGCCTTGCATGATTTCCGGTTTTGTAACCACTTATACGTCACGCGAAGACAGTATGCTCGGTTGGGTTTCGGTTTCGGTGTTGCGCTTTTTTGCTTATTTAAAATTATTCTCCAATTTGCCGAGTGTTTCTGCTATCGGACCCGTGACAGGAGCGTCTCAGGAATATAAAAGCACCATTACTTTGACATGGCCAAAAAATCGCCGGAGTTGGCCTTTAACGCATTTTGTTCGGCAGGTGTCACGACGAAAACAACACAACATGTTGCGCATCATCTTGTGTTGTTTTGCCTTGGTTCTTGGTCCGTGTCCACCGGTAGCACACTACAAGCATGAAAATTAGCCCATTCGGCGATTTGTAGGCGCATTGGCGAGGCCAGAAAACTACGTTTTTTGTGTGACGCCATGCTTAGAAAAAAGCCTGGATAGTGCTCCCATCGCCGCTAAAAACACACACAAACTTGCAAACAGCTCCAAAAATGGACAACTATGTCCATCTAGCGGAAAACATATCAAGCAAACAAGCGATAATGTCCTGCCATCTGCGAGGCATTGTGAGAAACATGTCTTGACTCTTATAGCACAGGGAAGAGCTTTAGATCGAAAACCTGTACCATTACTATAGATACATCCCTTCCGCGCGCGCGCGTGTGTGTGTGTAACAACCCACATTAAAAAGTATGCACTTAGTGATTGAAGTGCGCACTAGGGGCCGGATTTCGTTATTGCGTTCATCTCTTAAAGGCGAAGCTTAAGGGTCCCCGAATTTTTCCTCGAAAAGAAGTTCAACAAGGTTTTCCTGCACGAAACACCATTAGAGATAATATTAGCAGCGGTACCTCATACTATCCGAGCATTCAGAAGACAACATACGCCACCAACCATTCCACAGGGCGCTATTACTAATAATTGTTGGGGTTTCACGTCCGAAACCACGATGTGATTATGAGGGACATCGTAGTACAGTACTCCGGAATTTCAACCTCGATGGAGGCGAACATGCTTCAGGCGAACACGCCTCAAGCATGTTCGCCTCCATCGAAAATGCGGCCGCCGCGGCAAGGATTCTATCCCGCGACATTCGGGTCAGCAGTCGAGTACAGTGACCACGAGACCACCGTGGCAGTAGAAGGCGCTATTCGTAACTTCAAGGAAGTACTTTTCTAAGATGAACATTGTTATTTTCCCGAAAATAATTGTTGTGCCCAATGATAGCAGTCGATCTAGCAAATGCGTTGACGTTGCGACGGTGATGTGATGAGCAGGGAATTCTAAATGGACATTTCCATATCTTCACTGCCTCTTTTTGTTGCCGAAAGTTAGAACATGATAATACCCGATAAGCGTTAAATGAATTCGGGTATCGGCAGCGCAGAAATGAAATTACGCTTGTAGCGTCGCGCTAAGAAATTAAGGGCGGGGTGGAGAGAAAACATACAAAAAAACGATGGTTGATCCCTCCGTCATAGGAATCGGAATAACACGAAAGTAAAGCGTGCCCTTACAGAAGTCCCTAAGTGTTTACTCTACATTGACATAAAAGAGTTTGTATAATGTATATTGATGTCCGCAGCTATAGCACCGTTTAACGTGCATGCACCCACTTTGATGATTGGTGGTACATCTCCATCCCGACGACTAACGTCCATGTTAAATGATTAAACAAACCCTGTGGTAGCTGTAGTAGTCAACGGTGAAAACGTAATCAGAGAACGAGGTGTGATAGCCAGAAGAGCGTCGCATATTGGACGTAGGAGTTGGTCGCCATGCCGCGGCATGTTAAAATATGATTGAACACTACGGCCGGACTAGAGGGAAACGCAAAGCGCGTCGTGCCGCCCCGGTTGCGATTTTTGTTTGGATTAGCGTGATGCTATGAGCGAGGCCGACGCTTTTACGACGCTTGGGCTAAGATCGCCACCTCGGGGTGTGTTAAGGCATTGACAAAATTGAACTTCTATTGAAAACGTGCCGAATGGGACGGACGTGTAACACGGTGCAGGTGCGAATCGCGGAGGCCACAGTAATGAGGAATTATTTTACTTTACCGCTCCCAGAGGGCAACACCAACCCGCCGACCAGGAGAGTGGTAGATATAAAAGGCACGTTTGTAACGCCTCTAGAGTCTGTGACCGTGGCGCAGTGGATATCGTGCCCGGCATATGTTGTTGTAGACCGAGTGGTTGTGGATTGGATGCCCGTTGACGGAACTTTCTTTCTTTGCCATCTGATCGTGTAAATTTTTTCGACGTCATTTTCGTGACGGAAATACGTCAATGAAGTCTTCGTGGACCCCGGCATAAAACACTTTCGCGTTAAAAGAGGCGGACGAATCGGCGCTGGCGTGAAGTGGGGGAGGCATTTCATATATCGAGAAAAGAAAGTGATTGTGTTAGGCAACCTTGCCAGGCGTTATCTTCAAAGGAAATGGGCTTGTTAGTAAAGGCTAAGCAGTGAGCTCACATGAGGCCATGGTTGTGGAATTGAAAAATGTGTTGTTTCGACAATGAGCTTAAGCGCTCGCGTTAAGCGTTTTCTGTAGGGGTGTGCGAATAGTGAAATTTCACATCGAATCGATTTCGAATCAAATAGTGCCGAATAGTGGCCAGAAATATCGAATATCGAATCGAATATCGAATAGTATATTTATACAAAGTGTGCACCACCGGCTACAGTAACACAAAAGAAAAATCAGGGACGCTACGGCGTGCCGACAGTTTCAGTACGCACAATGTCGGGAGTGGCTTTTGTTTCAGCTTTTATGGGTGCGCAAACATGTTGATATAAGAGCAGCCATTCCAGTCAGCAACGTCACTCCTAAGCTCCTAACGACTATGAGAGTTAGGTACGGTAGCTACCGCAAAATGCGGAGCTTTTTTTCCCCGTGGTCGCAGAGAAGTTTGTGTGCCCCTTTCTCCGGCGTGAACCGAGAAAGCCGATTTTGTATGTCGCTGATGAGAGGAGACTTAGACTGGGTAAATGCAGTTCGTTTATTCCGATGCGCGCTCGGCGCGTTCCGAAATCCGTCTCCCCCAGACCCTCCCTTCAGGTCTCTTAAAAACACTGCTGCACGGGGTCTTCGCAAGTTCATTCACGACGCTCTCTAGCGGAGGTCACGTTCCCACGGTTCGAGCACGGTTCTCGGATGCCTCCAGCCATTGAGATCTGTAACAACATAGTCGTCGGGTCATTTAGCTCAGCAGAGTCGCTGTCCATGGCGAGCACTTCAAGTCGTAAATCGTAGCCCGAGCTCGTGAGCAGACGCTCGCTGTCCGGGTCCTCCGCAATGGCTTGCGTCCACCGCACGGTCGTACGGGGCGCTGACGGAGATGTTCCGGTCAATACCACCACGCGTTTCTGAAGGCGCGCTTCCCGGAAAACACTTCCGAAGGCATCTTATATACGTGCCGACCCCCGGCATTCGCCCCCAGCTCGGTTTTGTTTATACGAGTCGCAGGCGCCGCATTGCTCCGCCCGACACCTCCGCCGCCACTGTGTTGCATAAACGTCTCGTGATGCAACACACCAATGTCCGATGTGTATATGTGTTGCTTCCTGTAGAGGCTGTGTAATACATGTCAAACACGGAGGGAGTGAAAAGTAGGGATGTACCACTCCGCTAAAAGCTCACATTGCCATGATCAGCATAATTCTAATGCATGCATTCATATCCTACCCCAGCGAGTGCGGACTCGCCGCGTCCGCGTCCGCGTGAAGTTTACCCTTGTTGTGCGTGAGCGTAACATTAAACTTCTGCAGTGCCAGCGCCGAGCACATCAGCCGTGGATTCTGAGGGGACGTCAAAGTGAGGAACTTCAGATGATTATGGTCAGTCACCACCGTGACACATGCACCAAAAAAATCACGCCATATCCACGAAGTGAACGATGATAAGTGGGCGAAGCTCCGGAGGTAATGTAGTAAACCGTCATTCCCCGTAAATTTTGCCCACTCGATCACCATTCAAAGACCTGACACACAAACGCGGGGGTCCTCATATATGACGTGAACCTCAGGGGAACGTTTGTTGTCGGCGTTGCCGTTTTGCCTTTCGAGGGCGAGAGCGCGTTGACGATCGTTTTCATCCATGGCAGAAAGAGAAGGTGTGGTCTGGAACGCGGTTATACTTCATGGTCATCAGCGTCATCGTCATCCTTATCACGTATAGTGGGTACATTCCACTATACTGGAACGCGCTATTCTTCATGGTCATCAGTCGTCATAGCCATGGAACGCGCTTATACTTCATGGTCATCAGCATCATCGTCATCGTTATCACGCGTAGTGGGTACATTCCACTATACTGGAACGCGCTTATTCTTCATGGTCATCAGTCGTCATTGTCATCTTTATCCCACGGAGTGGATACATCCCACTATGCGTGGCTACCTACAACTACATACTACAAAGGAGGGACAGGCCCACACCCTGAGGAGCTTCGCCCCTAAAAAGCCACGTCTCAGGACGTTGTAATGCCCATATAAAAGCACAAGCCTCTCGCTCAATCGTGGCCCAACGGGTTTCGGCCGGTGTTAGCTTCTTGCTGAGGAAAGCCACAGGCATTTCCCCGCCTTTTTCATCGATTTGAGCAAGGCATGCTCCTTAAGTTACATCGGATGCATGTGTTGCCAGAATGCAGCCCGTGCTTACGTCAGGCGCGTGAAGTGTCGGCGCACTTGATAACTGTTCCTTAATGGCTTCAAAGGCCTTTTGCGCGGCGTCGCTCCACGGTATTTGCTGTGGGACTCGTTGCCCTGTCAAATCGGTTAGCGGTAACACTAACGTAGAGTACCCGGACACGTTGTCGCGGTAATAATTACACAGCCAGAAAGCTTCGCAGTTCGTGTTTGTTCTGCGGCCGAGAAATGTTTTGAACCGCCAAAACCCCTTCTGGATCGGGTGCGTGTTTACCTGAACCTATAATGTCGCCAAGGTACCTGACTTCCTGCTGTGCAAACTTGCATTTTTCAGCATTAGCGGTTAGTCCCACGTGAACTATCGTCTTTAGCACCTGCCCTAAGTGACCCATGCGGTCCTCCCATGTGTTTGAGTACACTGTCACATCATCAATGTACGAGCAGGCATATTCCCTATGCGGCTCCAGAACCTGATTCATGATGCGCTGAAAAGTGGCAGCTGAGTTGCGCAGACCGTATGGCGCCACCTACCACGCATATTGCCCTTCGTCAGTGACGAAAGCCGTGTACTTCTTTGCCTCCTCGTCTAGAGGTACCTGCAAAGACCCGCGTAGCATGTCGATTACCATGACGTAATTGGCTACCGCTACTTCGTAAAGCAGCTCGTTTGCTCGGCCCATGGGAAAGGCATCGGGCTCAGTGATCGCGTTTAGCTATCTGTAAGCCATCAGCCATCCGTTTTCGCTACGCATACCAAAGGGTGCGCGAAGTTACTTTCTGTGGGGTATATCAGCCCCAAATGCAAGAAATCCTGAACCTGACGTTTCACCTCTCCTCTTAGGGCAAGAGGCACACGATAGTTGTAAGCTCGTTTGGGTTCACTCCCTGTCTTTAGGCGGATGCTGTGCACTCCTGCAATACATCTGCCCGGTGTGTCTCGAAACACTTGCGAATAGCTACTTACTAACTCGCTCAGCTCTTGCTTCTGCACGTCTGTTAAGTGATCTGTTCCCGCGTAGCAGTTGTTGCTTTCCTGCGTGCTCTTCGGCAGCGCTGGCACGTCCCCGAACTCATCGTTGGTTTCGAATATATCTCCAACGGAGCTAATCCTAGTTACGTACTCGCGCAACTTGTTCGCATGAACACTTTGACGACTGCCATCATTTAACTTGGTTAAGTAGGTGTACGGCCTCTCGCGGCAAACCACTGTTGCTGGCCCTGTCCATTTCGAAGCCAGTTTTCCTGTGTTGCTAGGCTCCTGTATAAGCACTTGGTCCCCCTCTTGAAACTCCTTATGTTTAGCTCTTAGATTTAATGGGCTGTAGATTTAGCTTGCTTCATAGCCGATAGCTCTTCTGCTTCCTCATTAACATCCCCTAGTTTTGCTTTTAGCTCGCTTAAGTATTTAGCTGCATAAGTGTTTAGGCCCTCGGCACTACCCACTCCCCTGACCATGTTTCCTGTAGTATTGTTAGCGGTCCCTCGGGCATCCTCCCAAACATCATCTCAAATGGAGCGATTCCTGTGGTTGCGTTGGGAACTTCACGATAGGCCCACAAAAGAAATGGCACGTGTCTGTCTAAGTTCCGACCATGTCTGCGCACTACATTCGTGTGCCCCTTTCTCCGGTGTGAACCGAGAAGGCCGTCTCTTGTATGTCGCTGATTAGAGGAGACTTGGACTGGGTAAATGCAGTTCGTTTATTCCGATGCGCGCTCGGCGCGTTCCGAAATCCGTCTCCCCCGGACCCTCCCTTCAGGTACCTTAAAATCACTGCTGCACGGGGCTTCACAAGTTCATTCACGGCTCTGTCGAGCGGAGGTCACGTTCCTACGGTTCGAGCACGGTGCTCGGATGCCTCCAGCCATTGAGATCGTCAAGTCATTTAGCTCGACAGAGTCGCAGTCAGTGGCGAGCACTTCAAGTTGTAAATCGGAGCCTGAGCTCATTGAGTAGACGCTTACAGCCGTCGCTGTCTGGGTCCTCCGCAATGGCGTGCGCCCACCACACGATCGTACGAGGCGCTGACGGAGATGTTCCGGCCAACACCACAACGCGCGCTTCCCGGAAAACACCGCCGAAGCTAGCCGATGTACGTGCCGACCCCCGGCATTCGCCCGCAGCTCGGTTTTGTGTATACGAGTCGCAGGCGCCGCATTGCCCCGCCCGACAGTCGCTCAATATGTCTCATCTGACAAAGGTAATGTTGTGTTCATCGCCATGGGCGCAGCGGGCCCAATAATCTTAGGGCGCCCATTCACAACAGCGTTTCAAATTGAGTGCCGGAACGATGAAAGCTTCTGAACGAGTGGTTCGGTGCGGCAGTGGCGACTGCCCAGCGTGAACGAATTTTTACATGCAAAGTCAATGACTGAGGGTTTCGCAGGCCAAAGTCAGGACGTTTGACGGCGCTTGCGGCATACGCGACCGAACTATGCAAAAAGTGCGTGCCTTCGTTTCGGGAACGAAGTTGTGAATGGCTTGACAGTGTTCTCATGTGTTTTTGTACGTGCGGAAATGACATAATCTCCTTCAGGATCAGCATGCGCTCGCTTTTGAACGAGGATGTCTGTGAAAGTTTTAACGAAAGGCCTATTGTAACGACGTTAGCGTTAGTTTCAGCTACCGCACCTTAACCAAGTTGCACCATTGGCCTTTGTAGCGTTTTAGATATTCGTCCTGTCGAATTATCCGAAACTTCGAATACTAGCTATTCGAAACTGGAATCGAATTATTCGGTTAGGTACTGTTCGACTCGAGTTCGAAACTCGAATATTCGCACACCCTTACTTTTTTTGCGTAACACGTCTTTTTTTCAATAAACCAGTAGGAAGCTCAGGACCGTGGACGATACTTTTTAGACGCGAAACATCCTACGACGGAGTTCAATTCTGGTGGTGTGCGGCGTGACCACCCTTACTGCGCATGCGCGAACCCTCTCCACACACCTCCTCCTCCACGCTCTCTCTCCCCTCCCCCTCTCCACTGCCCTTCCTCGTTTAAATAAAAGGATCGCTTTAGGTCGTACACCCGATCAGTCACTGCGCCGATGTCATGAGTTCCAACGTCAACGTCGGCGCCAGTTGCAGTAATACCTTCTCGCCTACCGAGATCGCGGAGCAGCGGGTGGAGCAGCGGAAGGCTGGACGCGCCGAAGTACAACGTAAACGTCGGCAAGCAGACCCACAGCTCCGGGCTAGGGAAGCCAGCGCAAACGGCAACGTCGGCGGAAAACTGCTACGGATGAAACGCGGGCTCGACATGCCGAAACGCAACGGCAGCGTCGGCAAGCAAACCCCGCCGTACACAACGCCGACGTCGTCGTGCCAACGTGTCGGCTGCGGACAGACGACGTGAGTTAACGCCCGTGCAGAACGCCTCGCTAGAAGACTTCAACGCCCGGGCTTCGACGGTGCTGACGCCCGGTTCCAGCGCGAATTCCTCGACCGGAGCTTCGGGCGCAGCTTCAACGTCTGCGAACAACTTTGGTTCGATAACAATCTTACCGAGGTCGGTAGCATGCGCAACGAACGCCTGCGGAACACGATCGTGCAAGTGCTCTGGCTTCGCATCGCCTCATGGTCCCCTTTAACGGGAGATGGTGTAATTTTTTAGATGTGAAGCATCTTATGGCGGAGTTCAATCAGGTGGTGGTGGTGTGCGGCCTGACCAACCTTACTGCGCATGCGCAAACCCTCTCCCCACACGTCCTCTACCCCTTTCCCCCTCTCCACTTCTCTTCTCTATTTCCCCTCTCAATTCCGCCTTCACATTTCTTCGCTGCACTCCACTAATCCCCACCCCGCTCCACTTTCCTATCTACTCCCCCTTTCCCTCTCTCCCCTCCCCTCTCCACTTTCTTCTCCACTCCCCCCTCTGAAAACACGGGCTCGACATGCCGAAACGCTGCTTCGCATCGCCTCATGGTCCCCTTTAGCGGGAGAAGGTGTGAGTTTTGGTGAAGCTCAGTGACCTTTCACCATAACAAACATTATGTGTGCAGCTTCTACGCGTCATCATTAGGCTAAAACAGATTTATTGAAGCTTAGAATAACAGAGAGCTGAGCTAGTTGGTAAGTATTCATTCTTCATGCTTCAATAAAATTCTTTTATACAGTTTTGTGCTTTTATTACACATCTTTTCACAGCCTTTCCTAAAATGTTGTATATATAAAGCTGAGGTCTCTAGTTTAAAAACTACTAGAAGAGAAACCGGCGTCACTAATCATGGTGAAAAGAAAGAGGTTTCTGTGAGAATTCTAGCACAACTGGCTGCACTTGCAATCGAGGGCGTGTTTCCCGTCTTATACCAACGCCTGCTATAAAACATATCCACGGAGTGAATGATGATGAGTGGGCGAAGCTGCGGAGGTTCATCGGTAAACCGTGAATCTTCCGTGAATTCTGCCCAGTACATCATCACCGACGTGAGATCGGGCGCGTTTATACTAAAGGTTCGATGAGTTATGACGACTTGCAGCGCACTTTAATTTTACATGTACGCTGTGAATTTTCATTGTTAGAAAACCATTGCTTAGAAAACATCTGGCGTCTTTCGTTAAGCAGCTGGCGTCTTTTCGTTTTGCTTTAGAAACATCTGGCGTTCTTTCGTTTTGCTTTTACAAAACATCTGGCGTCTTTCGTTGGTTTATTTCATCAATCAACGGCGTTTTGAACAAAATGTTTATTGTTTAATCACGCACAGGAGAAATCTCACCAGGCACTACCTTGGAGGTAAAGAGTGGCTGCTAATGGGAATGAGAGACAGAAGAAGTCGGCTTTTAGCTAACGCTGCGAATTTTTTATTGTTCAACAACGGACAGGAAAAAATCTCCCACCGGCACCACCTTGCAGGTCAAAGCGTAAGACTGGTTACATACTACGCTACGAGGGACGAACGGGTGCCGCTATAAGGAGCTTCGCCCCTAAAAAAACTATGCCTGGGACGTCGCTAGCTTTGCCATTGGAGGAACGCTGCCACGCGTTTCGAGCGGGCGCCGTGTGGTGGTGCCAGCGACTGTACCGCCGGAGCCAGCGAGAGCGATGGTGTCGGCAACATTGTGTCGGTGCAGTGGCAGCAGCTGGGTGCTTTGTGCGGGCTGTTGATCGCGCGTTCCTGACGTGCGCTGGAGGTGGTGGTGGAAAACGTTTATTACTCTATATACAGCGAGAGGTGTGGACGGGGTGAGCCGGATGGGCCCGCCCTTCACAAACACTAGGAGGGATCCCTAGTCCGGTATCCCTGTAGCTGCCGCGGCGGCCCGGGCTCTAGCCACCAATGCTTGTTGGGCTTGGAGGTCGGAGCAGCCGAGCAGGACAGCTTCCCAGTCCTCTCGGGTGGGGTGGGAGTGGGGTGGGTAGGCAGGATTGGAGGGGCATGCCCACACCATGTGATAGGTGTCAGACGACTCCTCCGCACAGTGCGGGCACGCGCCCGAGAAGGCCGAATTGAAATGTGTTAATACTGCCGGGCACAGCAAAGTATTGGTGAAAAGGCGGAGAAGCCAGCGCTCCTCCGCCTTGGTGAGGCCTTTGCAAACGGGGGGATAGACGCCATGCGAAGATTGATAAAGAGAGGTGATCTCTCTAAAGGTGGTGGCCGGATTGAAATCGGGTTCCGGAGCTAGCTGCGGATGAGGCGATGCCCGGTGAGTAAGCGCGCGGGCGGCAGCGTCGGCTGTCTCATTTCCCTCAAGACCCGCATGAGCCGGAGCCCACACGATTGTACGACGGGTTGGATACCCCGTGTACTCGCAAGCGTGGAGAATTTTGTATGCGCGGTATGGAATATACCCTTGCTCAATATTTCGGCAGGCGCCCCTGGAGTCAGTGATAATGACCCGGGACTCTGGATCTGCGGCGGCCAGTGCAATGGCGATCTCCTCCGCAAATGTAATGTTTGGGGCACGGAAAGTAAGGCCCTGAACTGTAGTGTTTCGGTGGATGACGGCCGCCGTGAACCAACCCCCATGGTGCGGGCCGGCAGCATCCACATAGAAGACACCTGGCTTATCACCATACAGTTGAGAGACGGCCTCTGCCCGCACAAGGCGGCGACCATCATGGGTGCCTCTAGTCATGTTGTGCGGAAGAGGTCGCACCTGGAGAGCGAAGCGCCAAGCTTCGGGGATGCGGACCCGTTCTTCCGTCTGCGTAACGGGGGATATATGTAAGCGGGTCAGAAGGCGTCTCCCCGCAGGTGTTTTGCTGAGGCGCAAGTATTGGTTGGTAAGATGAGCTTCTCGTAACTCCCCAAACGTGTTGGTCATCCCCAACCGAGGAGACGCTGGTTGGACGTCGTTATGGGGAGATCGAGTGCTCTCTTGTAAACCTTGCGGAGAACTACATCCAAGGCATTCTCATCGCATTTGCGGAGGTGGAGGTAGGGAGCCGAATATAAAATTCGGCTGGTGACGAACGCATTAGCCAGCCGCAGGGCATCTTTGCATCGTAGTCCCCCCCTTTTATTGGATACCCGACGAACCATACGGCCCACCTGGTCACCCACCATTCGTATCTTGTGTAGGGTAGTGTCAATTTTGCGCCTTTGATGAATGAAAAGCCCCAACACGCGGATTTCCTCGCGTTCGGGTATCGGTCCGCTAAGTAGAGAGAGGGCAATTTTGGTTGTGCACTTCGAGTTGGGGCGAAGGTGCACGAATTCCGATTTGCTCGGGGAGCACTCAAGACCACAGCGACGAGCGTATTCGTCCACAATAGCTGCCGCTTGTTGCAGGTTGGTCTCGATCTCTCCAACCGATCCTTGTGTTGCCCAGATGGTGATGTCGTCCGCATACAGCGCGTGCTGAACACCGGCGACCTCAGCCAACTGGGTAGGGAGCTTCATCATGGCCAGATTAAATAATAATGGGGACAAAACCGCTCCCTGTGGGGTCCCTCGTGTGCCTAACTGATATGGCCCATGTTCTGTGTCTTGTAGCCGAATATAGGATTGCCGATTTGTGAGGAATTGTTTGATATAACGGAAAGTATACGCCCACAGCCCGTTGCGACAAGTGGGATAGGATAATCTCGTGGGTCACATTGTCGAAGGCCACCCCGCAGGTCAAGTGCAAGAACCACTTTATCGTTGCTGGGGTGCTCGACAGGGTCCAGGATCTCCCTTGTGAAGTTGCAGCAGGACATCTTGTGCGGACCGGTGTGGGCGGAAACCGTACATGGTGTCTGCAAAAAATGGTTTGCTGTTCCAAAAATACTGACAATCTGTCACGGACCATTGTCTCCATCAGCTTCCCCACACACGAAGTGAGGGAGATGGGCCGGAGGTTGTCGGTGTTGATGGCTTTACCCGGTTTTGGAATGAAAGTTACTACTGCCGTTTTCCAATCGATAGGGAGGGGTGTGCCTCCAAGCCAGATATTGTTGAAGTAATCGAGAAGCATGTCGTAGGCAGGATCGGGGAGGTTGGCAAGAAGCTTTACCGTCACCTTGTCCCGGCCTGGTGCTGTACCTCGCTTCATTTTAGCCAGGGCCGCTTTTAGGTCATGGAGCTGGAACGGTTGATCCAACTCGGCGTTTTCGGAACCAGCATACGAATACGCCTTACCACGGGGATCCTGGTGCATGCTCAAATATTTGTCGCGGAGTGCTTCGGCCAGTTTGGACGTGTCTCCATTAAAGTTATAGATAGCCCTTTGAAGGTGTTTTTGTGTCTCTGTACGGGTCTGTGCCGTATCGATAAGGGCGCGGAAGAGACGCCAGGTACTGCGACTCGACATTTGCCGAGCTGCCTGGTTACATCGGTCTACCCAATTAGAGTCGGTGAGTTGGGCCGCGTACTCAGCCGCCTGTCGGGTGATCTCCGCGATGCGAATTTTGAGTTGCCGGTTGTGTTTTTGACGACGCCAGCGGCGAACTAGGCTGTGTCGTGCCTCCCAGAGATGGAGGAGGTGGTTATCCACCACCGGATTTGTCTCTGAGAGTTTAACATTGTGCTCCACTGAGTTCAAGTGTGATACTAAATGCTGGGACCACGCTAAGTATCCCTGGTCGATTATCGACTGGGGGTTTACGTAGGTGGCCCGGAACTTGGTCCAGTCGGGTAGTTTTGCATGGGAATGTGGTCTTGTGAGTGGCTTGGTACGTATTGTGGTGACAATTACGCAGTGGTCACTACCGAGGGATTCCGCGGTATTGCTCCAATCTGCATGCCGAATATTTTTCGTAAAGGTTAGGTCCGGACACGAATCACGTGTAACGGAGTTACCTATACGAGTGGGTTGCGCGGGATCTGTGTGAAGTGTCAAGCCCAATGTGGACACAAGCTCCGCCAACTTGCGTCCACGTTTCTCTTGACGTGTGTATCCCCATAAGGTGCTGGGAGCGTTGAAGTCTCCGACGATAATGAGGGATCCTGCTTCGCGATCTTCAAGGCCCGGCTGAAGATATCTGCAAAGGTAACATTCGGGAGCTTTGGGGGGCAGTAAATGTTAAGTATGTGTAATGGGGGGTCCTGTTTGCGTAGCGGAAGGATCGTCACCATTACATAGGAGAAGTTTGCGCTAAGATCCAGGTCAACGTGTGAGGCCGTGTAATCTTTATGTACGCAGAGGCAGCTCTGCGCATCCCGCTGGTACACCGAGTAGTTGGTGAGAGTGGCCCCGTTTCCTGGCTCCTGAAGGGCCACCACAGCAGGTAACTCGGCAAAAGTTGAAAGGAAAAGCGTAAATCAGCTCGCTTGGTCGTGCTTTGAATCCGCGGCAATTCCACTGTAAATTTGAATAGATGTCGAATTGGGTTGCGGATGCTTCCTATTCCTGGGGTGCCCGCCATGGTCAAGGGTAGAGTTAGTAGTTTGGAGAGGGGAGGTTTGAGAGCCAGTGGCTACAGGTTGAGGCGATTCCACCATACTGGGGATGCTGTAGGTTACCTCTCCTCGTCGTCAGTGGTCTGACGCCTAGACGCTTTGAGGTGCCGACTCGCGAAAGTTTTCAGCGGCTAGCGCGCTGGTAGGGCGGGTGAGTTGAGCCAACTGAGTAGCTATGATGCTTGGGATAGATTCTGTAAGCTGACTAATTTGGTCAACTACCGAACTAAGTGTGGCATTATTTGCGTCTCCAATGCAGATATTCGGGAGTTAGCCTGGGTTCGAGCGCGCTCACTTCTCGCCTCGAGCGCCGCGAGGGCATCCACAGCCTGTCCTGAGGGAGTGGTGTCGCTCTCCATCGCCTCTGCTGCGGGTGGGGCAGAGGGGTGGTTGGGGGAACTTTGGCGGGCCTCCGCGATCGCTAGGCGCTTCTGAAGATTTGCAACCTGCTCGCGAAGAGCAGATATGTCTTTTTGTTCGGCAGAGATTGCCGCTTGTGGGGAACGGGAAGGGAGAGGGAGGGAAGGAGCTGTCCTGCCGCCGCCGCTCACCTGCGAGTTTTGCTGGACGACGTTCACCCACGTCTGCGGGACGCCGGTTTGGGGGGGTCCAGGCTGCTTCGCTGCACCATCACGAGGAGCTGGCGGCGGAGGTTTCCCTTGATTCCCGGTGGGTGGGGTCACAAACTTAGTCGTTGTAGGGTCGACGACCTTGTCCTTGGGCTTGCTCGGACGACGCTTGCCCCGCCTGCGTCTCTTCCGCTTGGATTTAGGTCCGCGTTTTGGATGGGCGTGCTGGGCATCACGATATTTAGCTGTACACGCACGTGCCCCCGTGGCATGGGCTCCACCGCAGACTGCGCACTTTGGGTTGCACTCGTGAGGGGCCCGCACCCCCTCAACAAGCGGAGCCTGCTGTCCACACAGGCCACACCGGTCCGGCCTTTGGCCGGGGCAGGCGTCCGGGCGGTGGCCGACCACACCACAAGTCCGCAGGCCGGAATGGTTCGCTGGTAAGGCCTGACTTGCACAAGCTCCGAGTCGTAATGTACGAAACGTGGCTTCTCAGTTCCGCGAAAGTGAGCCTTGCTTTGTTGGAGTTCCCAATTTACGCACTTCCACTATGGTGCCGTGGCGCCATTGAAGGCTAGCACGAAGCGAGTCCGTAGTGTCAGCATTGCGGACGGTAACGACGCCGTAGCAGACATCCTTTCCATCTTGGCGTAGGTGTCCCACAAGGGGGACACGCCCGCTGGGTGCATTGAGTTCAAACTCCCCGAGAATACGGTCGGCTAGCTCGGGCTTAGCGGTATGAACGATAATCAGATTTTGTTCCCTTACCGGTATTATGGTAAGGTCTGATGCGGGTTGCGGGCCTAGCAGAGCCGTGAAGGCCCGCCGTAGCCGGTCTCCTGGAACGTCTCGCACAACGAGACGCGGGTACGAGGCTTGATGACGACTACGTAGTCGTCTGGAGCAGGTTGGGGATATTAGGCGGTTTTCCACTGCGTAAGTAGTCGCCCCTTGCGTCCCCGCTGCATGAGAAGCGGGTGGCTGCTGGTTTCCCACGAGATCGCCGGCGTCGGTAGCGACGCGGTCCTGCGCTCGGCGAAGCACCGCAGCGTTCAACGCGGCGCTGCGAAAACTTGCCGGAACTGGGTCTCCAGGAGCCGCTTGGGGAACCGTTGTCCATTGCATGCCTTCGGGGTCGTAACCCCGACAGGAGACTTGCACAGCAGCCATGCTGGCGTCGGTAGCCAAAGGCAGGGACCCCGATGCACTGGACGCTGGTGCGGTCATGAGGCCTAGCTGCGCCACCGGCGAAGGCGGTTGTGTGTTGCCCAAAAAAGGGGTTTAACCGAGTCCACCGTAGACAAACTGGTGCCCAGATGTTCCCTGCAACTTTGGGTACACGTTGGTGATGAGCTTGCTGTGGTCAGGCGGAGACGTCCGACGCTCCGGCCGAAAATCGGCGGAGCCGATACGCTGCGCGTCCGTAACCATGTAACGCTCCCTGAGCGGTCCCGCTGGAGGAGCGTCAGTGATTTCCTTGCATAAAGCTCGGCTAGAGCTTAGGAACTTTTCGCGAGAAAAAGTTTTTCTTTCAAGCAGCTTGGCGGCAGCGTTACTGTCGATTACTCCTTAAAGCGGCCTCATAAAATTTCTGGCAATTAGCAGCAGCAGCTCTTTGCGGTGACCGGAGTCTGTGTTTGCACAGTTCAACACTGGTAGGCCCACGATCTCTTCCGCTCTTCCACAATCCTGTGAACGCAAAGTTCAAGGGGTTTCGCGACCGACCTCCGTTGAGGAAGCACACAGTCCACGAATCTGCGAAGGCCTACAAGCAGCAATGGGTAAAACAGGCCGTAGTGCGAAAGTGAAGACGGCACACTACAGGGTTACTTGTTGGCACCCAGTCGTCTCTCGAAATCGCCTTGAGCCACTGGTCACGCAAACTGCTGTCCGATGGTATCTCGTGGAAAGTCAAGCTCGCAACCCTTTTTTTTTATATATTTAGTAAGAACTTGTTGTTGGGAGAGTTGGTGAGTACTTAACAACTTCCTTTTTGCGCTACGAAAGACGAACACATGAGAGAACAGCGCCTGCCCCGTCTCTTCTCTCATGTGTTCGTCTTTTTTAGCGCAAAAAATCAAGATGTGAAGCCTTTTTTCTTAGGCTCGACGATCATTTGGGCACGCAGCAAAATCGCATTACTAGGCAATAACGCACACGGCTCAATAACACATCACCTTTTTATTAAACGCATGAAAGCAAGGCGAAAAAAAAGCTCCCGAAGAACGGCCGTTGTAGCATTTGCCTCATGCGTTTATTTTTGTCGATGTCTGTTTATCTGCGCAGCATCGTTTTCAGCTCGTTTACGGGTCGCGTCGCTAGCGCGTTCGAGATGCGTTTCTTCGCGCTCTAGTTTGATCAACTCCTCCGTTGGTTTCACTAACGCTGGCATTTTTTCCGCCGACGCTCGAGCGTACATACTGCTTTCGCGACCACTCAAGAAATTTCGCCGGAAGTACGTTTATGGCCACATGTTCGCCCACATAACGGCTAGTGTTTTCTCAAGGCACCTCGTCTAAGAGCGTCTCAACGTTGCAATATGTAGCATGAACGTCGCCTGCTCGTGCAAGGGCAAGGACTGGCAAGGGTGAGTGGATGTCGCTTCGCGTCGTCTGCTCGAGTTACCGGCGGCGCGTCGACGCGCAGCTGCAGGTTGCAAGAATTCGCCGCGAGAGGCTCTAGCGACTGTACCGAGTGGAAAGGAGGATAACTGAAAAGGTAGGGCAGCGCTTCTGCGGCTCACGTCCCAGCCATAGTTTTTTTATAGGAGGCGTTGCTTATACATATTCGGGACTGCTTAGCGCCCTCTGATCATACTCTACATCAGTAATCAATTTTATATGCGCTTTCCTCGTAACGGCTAAGTTCATATCTCTCCCACCGTAGACTTCACCATACTCTAAATTGTGACCCTTTTTGTCTAAGTACAAACGCTTTTGGAGAAACGCGTATTAAGGTTGGCTACAACTTAAGAAACTGCGGTTTGCCCGCCTTACACATCTAGAAGAGAGCAGTACCAGCTGCTTTTCGTTCGAAGCCGAAGTGCTTTCCATTTATTCAAGTAAATATTTTTGGTCGTTCGCGAATAAGATGTTAGTTTTGTCTGAGTACTGATCTCACGATGTCTAAAAAATTGGGGAGGGGGCAGCATGTAGGGGTAAGTGTTTCAGCTCCACTAACGTGAAACCTGTGGAGGGGCGAAGCATGCAGTGTGCGCCGGTGTTCCATATAGCAAAGTCAATGCTAATGGGTAATGAGAGAAAGAAGAAAGTTTAGACACAGAGACCCTCAGTTGGCTTTTAGTTAACGTGAATGCTGCGAATCTTTATTGCTCAACAACGCGCAAGAGAAATTTCCCACCGGCACTACTTTCCGGTGAAGATCAAGTGCATATATATATATATATATATATATATATATATATATATATATATATATATATATGTGTGTGTGTGTGTGTGTGTGTGTGTGTGTGTGTGTGTGTGTCATTCCATGCCAAATCACCCAGCGTTTTTCCGACCATCACAAATATGGCTGAAAAAATTTCCACGTTTTTTTTTTGAAGTTCAAAACTCGTTCTGCTCGTTTATTTCTGTTGGCAAAAATTTTCCCGCCTGTTTGTGTGAGTCTGTAGTTTCGCGCCGACTGAGCTAAAGGGCATCAAACAACAATTTTTTTCACAGGGCGTTTATATGATGCACACACTAAAATGGTATTTCCGGCAAGCTAATGAAGTGACGTAACTGTAAAAATAATGACTCATTTATGTATATCGATTCTTCGAGGGCTTTTCGCACGGGGAAAATTGAAAAAAGTTGCAAAGTTTCTTATTTTTTTCCACGAAAAAGGAAAATTCAAAGGGTAGAAATGAATTATATACTGAAAGCCTGTTCGACATACTACAAAAGAAAAATAATTTAGTCGCTGAAGGTGTAGCAAATCGTCTGAAAAAAAATTGCGAATTCAACTTTTTTAAAGAAAAGCTCTGTATTCATCGTCAAAAAACTTGTCGTGGTAGTCGGACTAAAAATACGCACGATACTTTATTTGAAATCTCTATGTATTAGCTGAACATAGGCAAAGTTACAAAAGGGTATTATTTTTTTAACTTGAGAAATATTTTTTTGAATTTTTGTATCTCCACCAGCTTTTCGCCGACGTAACTCACAAACAATCAGCATTACACGAGTCAGCGCTCACAAGGCTTACCAGAGTTCCTCTATATCACTCAATTCACTGACACTACTGTGACTGCAGCTGCTGGAGTCAGATCCCAGAGTGATTATGATGCTGTCGAGCGTGCTTTCGATTGCACCATCCTGCTTCCAGGCCTCCTCTTCAAGACGCACCACATGAGCGCAGTCGCGTGCCCAGTTTTCTAGAGTCACAAGGCCAATGACTTCGTCCAGAAGTTCTTCGACTCCAGCAGGGGTGAACGACCTGTTGTTGGCTGCAATATACCCCTTGGCCTGGCTCCATATCATTTCAGTAGGGTTGAATTCACATTGGTAAGAAGGAAGCCGAACAATGTCATGACCAGCAGCCTTGGCCAGGGCATCAATCCAGTATCCAGAAAAACGGTGCTTGTTTCGCTTAACCACCTGAATGAGCTCGGGCTTCAACGGGTCATTAGACCACGGGATGTTTTTTTGAGTAAACCAAGACTGAACCTCGGCCTTGCGCGACGACGTCGAGGGCAACTTTTGGAGCTGAACACTATGGTATGGAGCATTGTCCATGACAATCACGCTCCGTGGCTCAATGTTTGGTAAAATCTGTTCTTTGAACCATCTCTCAAAGCGGGGGCCATCTACTTCACTGTGGTAGTCACTGGCAACACTATTTTTCGCCCGGAAAACGAGAGATTCCCCATCCACAAAGCCGTTTTCGCTTCCCGCATGGAGGACAATGAGCCGACCACCTTTGCCGCTCGGTGCGCGAAGCCAAGTTGTGAGACCCTTGCGGAAGGCGTCCTCATGTGACAACGCAGTGGCGTCCTCCCACATATTTTCCTTGGTGTGCCCAGCATTCAGTCTCGTGAAGGTAGTATATAGTCTCGTCAAGGTAGTCAAGGTAGTATAGGTCTCGTCAAGGTAGTATATAGCCCTGCGAAAGGAAGGGAAAAATGTGCCAGGTTTCTGTTTTTAACGAGCGGTCAATTGAGACAGAAGAAATTTATGATGTGCATCTGATATCATTCTACCGGGCAGGCAGATATTTGCAGTTTTGGTGTGGTACTGGAACATACTAAAATAATAAAATGTTCGCAGAGGGTACCTACTAACATGAATAACAAAATACCTTCATTCAGAGCTCTCTATACTTCATTAAAACACGTCGATACGTACTTGTGCCTTCGCTTGCTTAACCAGAATAACAGGCAAAATACAAATAGGAGCCACAGATGCAGAAGCAAGCCATAAAAAATACAAATCAAGATGAACGGCAACATCTATGAGGACGGGTGAATTAAAACTTCCCTCGTTATTTCCTCTTCGTACTCTTTCAACTTTGAATTTTTACATGCGGCATTTATGTTTTAATTGACATCGTTGACAGTTATATCTCTTTCCAACAAATCGAAGCAGTAACTGTACGTACCGTTGTTCCTTTCGCATTTGTCGAATGGTCCGCAGATATTTCCCCCGCCACATGATGATGTCGTCCCTTTCTAGCAGCGTACAGTTACGTTTTCGCTTCCGAAATGCAAC